>NC_066549.1:7203494-7405994 GCF_024679095.1 Eriocheir sinensis | reverse complement strand
AACTCTCTTTTTCCGCGAATTCTCCCTTTCTCTATATCCTGTCCCGGTCAATCCCTTTTTAAAGTCAAGTTGAGGTCATACGCTACACGTCATACATTCGTCGTGCGTCTTTCATTCGTCATACGCTGTACCTCGTTGCGCGTGGCCTCAGTGCTCATATCTGTCACATTAGCCCTTTAGTCTTCTATAAAAGAGCTTTGATATATGATTGGGTGTTCTTATCAACAAACCCTGTCTTTTAAACATGTGCTTCACGATCCTTTCACTTTCTGGCCGGGAGATAGAAGGGAAACAATGAGAAGAGAGGGAGAGAAGAGGGAGGCGAATAAAAGAAGGAACTAGAGGAAAAGAGAAAGGAGAAAAAGAACAGAGTAGGAGAAAAGGGAGAAGAGGGAGACGAATAAAATAAGGAACTATAGGAAAAGAAAAGGGAAAAAAGAACAGAGTAGATAGAAAGGGAGAAGAGGGAGACGAATAAAATAAGGAACTATAGGAAAAGAAAAGGGAAAAAAGAACAGAGTAGGTAGAAAGGGAGAAGAGGGAGACGAATAAAAGAGGAACTAGAGGAAAATAAAGAGGAAAAAAAAACAGGCGTAGGTAGAAAGGGAGAAGAGGGAGACGAATAAAAGAGGAACTAGAGGAAAAGAAAAGGGAAAAAGAACAGAGTAGATAGAAAGGAGATACACTTAATGACTGGGAAATAGAAACAAGGAATTAGAGAAAGGGATAAAAAGAGGAATAATAAAAATGGATGATAAAGGAAGGAAGGAAGGAAAGGGAAAGTGAGGAAAATAACAGCAGGAGGTAAATATACGCAGAGAGAGAGAGAGAGAGAGAGAAATGGGCGGAGGGACGAGAAGGGTGGGGTGGGCGGGCGGTGGGGAGAGGCTGCAGGGGTCACATAAGGTCGCAATCACTCCTGGAAACATACATGAGTTAGCCCTTACAAACATGCCGGGGGAGGGGGGGTTAGAAGGGGGGAGGAAGGGGAGAAGGAGAGAATGGGGTGAGGAAGGGAAGTAGGGGAGACGGAAGGGGGGGGAGGAAGGGAAGTAGGGGAGAGGGAAGGGGGAGGAAGGAAAGGATGATATAGAGGGAGAAAGGGAAGTACTGGAGATGGGGGAGAAAGAAAGAGGGGCAAAAGAGAGAGGGGTGGAGCCGGGAAGAGAGAGAGAGAGAGAGAGAGAGAGAGAGAGAGAGAGAGAGAGAGAGAGAGAGAGAGAAATCAAGAAAGTAAGTAAAGTAAGTTAAGTAAATTAGGTAAGTAAAGTAAATCCGTCCTGGCTCGTCATTGCATTGAGCTTGGCTGTCTTGATGAAGGTCCTTGAAAGCTGTTTTGTCCACAGGTAAGACTAACCTTTGAGAACATAAGAACATAAGAACGTAAGGAGTCTGCGAGAGGCCGGTTGGCATATACAAGGCAGCTCCTGTGATGATGTGTCTGAAGGTTGTGGCGGGTAGTATTGTTTCTTTATGTGCTCAGTCAGGGTCAGCATCCCACCCCGACAGTTAAGTCAGGGTCAGCATCCCACCCCGTCAGTTAAGTCAGGGTCAGCATCCCACCCCGACAGTTAAGTCAGGGTCAGCATCCCACCCCGACAGTTAAGTCAGGGTCAGCATCCCACCCCGACAGTTAAGTCAGGGTCAGCATCCCACCCCGACAGTTAAGTCAGGGTCAGCATCCCACCCCGTCAGTTATGTCAGGGTCAGCATCCCACATCGTCAGTTAAGTCAGGGTCAGCATCCCACCCCGACAGTTAAGTCAGGGTCAGCATCCCACACCGACAGTTAAGTCAGGGTCAGCATCCCACACCGACAGTTAAGTCAGGGTCAGCATCCCACACCGACAGTTAAGTCAGGGTCAGCATCCCACACCGACAGTTAAGTCAGGGTCAGCATCCCACACCGACAGTTAAGTCAGGGTCAGCATCCCACACCGACAGTTAAGTCAGGGTCAGCATCCCACCCCGACAGTTAAGTCAGGGTCAGCATCCCACCCCGACAGTTAAGTCAGGGTCAGCATCCCACCCCGACAGTTAAGTCAGGGTCAGCATCCCACCCCGACAGTTAAGTCAGGGTCAGCATCCCACATCGTCAGTTAAGTCAGGGTCAGCATCCCACCCCGTCAGTTAAGTCAGGGTCAGCATCCCACATCGTCAGTTAAGTCAGGGTCAGCATCCCACCCCGACAGTTAAGTCAGGGTCAGCATCCCACATCGTCAGTTAAGTCAGGGTCAGCATCCCACCCCGTCAGTTAAGTCAGGGTCAGCATCCCACATCGTCAGTTAAGTCAGGGTCAGCATCCCACATCGTCAGTTAAGTCAGGGTCAGCATCCCACCCCGTCAGTTAAGTCAGGGTCAGCATCCCACCCCGTCAGTTAAGTCAGGGTCAGCATCCCACCCCGACAGTTAAGTCAGGGTCAGCATCCCACCCCGACAGTTAAGTCAGGGTCAGCATCCCACCCCGACAGTTAAGTCAGGGTCAGCATCCCACCCCGACAGTTAAGTCAGGGTCAGCATCCCACCCCGTCAGTTAAGTCAGGGTCAGCATCCCACCCGTCAGTTAAGTCAGGGTCAGCATCCCACCCGACAGTTAAGTCAGGGTCAGCATCCCACCCGTCAGTTAAGTCAGGGTCAGCATCCCACCCGACAGTTAAGTCAGGGTCAGCATCCCACCCCGTCAGTTAAGTCAGGGTCAGCATCCCACCCCGACAGTTAAGTCAGGGTCAGCATCCCACCCCGACAGTTAAGTCAGGGTCAGCATCCCACCCCGTCAGTTAAGTCAGGGTCAGCATCCCACCCGACAGTTAAGTCAGGGTCAGCATCCCACCCGACAGTTAAGTCAGGGTCAGCATCCCACACCGACAGTTAAGTCAGGGTCAGCATCCCACACCGACAGTTAAGTCAGGGTCAGCATCCCACACCGACAGTTAAGTCAGGGTCAGCATCCCACACCGACAGTTAAGTCAGGGTCAGCATCCCACACCGACAGTTAAGTCAGGGTCAGAATCACACACCGACAGTTAAGTCGGGGTCAGCATCCCACACCGTCAGTTAAGTCAGGGTCAGCATCCCACCCCGTCAGTTAAGTCAGGGTCAGCATCCCACCCCGACAGTTAAGTCAGGGTCAGCATCCCACCCCGACAGTTAAGTCAGGGTCAGCATCCCACCCCGACAGTTAAGTCAGGGTCAGCATCCCACCCGACAGTTAAGTCAGGTCAGCATCCCACCCTGACAGTTAAGTCAGGTCAGCATCCAACCATGACAGTTAAGTCAGGGTCAGCATCCCACACCGACAGTTAAGTCAGGGTCAGCATCCCACACCGACAGTTAAGTCAGGGTCAGCATCCCACACCGACAGTTGAGTCAGGGTCAGCATCCCACACCGACAGTTAAGTCAGGGTCAGCATCCCACCCCGTCAGTTAAGTCAGGGTCAGCATCCCACACCGACAGTTAAGTCAGGGTCAGCATCCCACCCGACAGTTAAGTCAGGGTCAGCATCCCACCCGTCAGTTAAGTCAGGGTCAGCATCCCACCGACAGTTAAGTCAGGGTCAGCATCCCACCCGACAGTTAAGTCAGGGTCAACATCCCACCCGACAGTTAAGTCAGGGTCAGCATCCCACCCCACAATTAAGTCAGGTCATCATCCCACCCCCACAATTAAGTCAGGGTCAGCATCCCACCCCGACAGTTAAGTCAGGGTCAGCATCCCACCCCACATTAAGTCAGGGTCAGCATCCCACCCCACAGTTAAGGGGTCAGCATCCCACCCCGACAATTAAGTCAGGGTCAGCATCCCACCCCGACAATTAAGTCAGGGTCAGCATCCCACCCCGACAATTAAGTCAGGGTCAGCATCCCACCCCGACAGTTAAGTCAGGGTCAGCATCCCACCCCGACAGTTAAGTCAGGGTCAGCATCCCACCCCGTCAGTTAAGTCAGGGTCAGCATCCCACCCCGACAGTTAAGTCAGGGTCAGCATCCCACCCCGACAGTTAAGTCAGGGTCAGCATCCCACCCCGACAGTTAAGTCAGGGTCAGCATCCCACGTCATTTAAGTAAGGGTCATCATCCCACCCCGACACTTAAGTCAGGGTCAGCATCCCACCCCGACAGTTAAGTCAGGGTCAGCATCCCACCCCGTCAGTTAAGTCAGGGTCAGCATCCCACCCCGTCAGTTAAGTCAGGGTCAGCATCCCAACCCGTCAGTAAAGTCAGGGTCAGCATCCCACCCGTCAATTAAGTCAGGGTCAGCATCCGAGCCCGTCATTTAAGTCAGGGTCAGCATCCCACCCCGTCAGTTAAGTCAGGGTCAGCATCCCACCCCGACAGTTAAGTCAGGGTCGGCATACCGACCCGAAAGTTAAGTCAGGGTCAGCATCCCACCCCGTCAGTTAAGTCAGGGTCAGCATCCCACCCCGACAGTTAAGTCAGGGTCAGCATCCCACCCCGTCAGTTAAGTCAGGGTCAGCATCCCACCCCGACAGTTAAGTCAGGGTCAGCATCCCACCCCGTCAGTTAAGTCAGGGTCAGCATCCCACCCCGTCAGTTAAGTCAGGGTCAGCATCCCACCCCGTCAGTTAAGTCAGGGTCAGCATCCCACCCCGTCAGTTAAGTCAGGGTCAGCATCCCACCCCGTCAGTTAAGTCAGGGTCAGCATCCCACCCCGACAGTTAAGTCAGGGTAAGCATCCCACCCGGACAGTTAAGTCAGGGTCAGCATCCCACCCCGTCTGTTAAGTCAGGGTCAGCATCCCACCCCGACAGTTAAGTCAGGGTCAGCATCCCACCCCGTCAGTTAAGTCAGGGTCAGCATCCCACCCCGACAGTTAAGTCAGGGTCAGCATCCCACCCCGACAGTTAAGTCAGGGTCAGCATCCCACCCCGTCAGTTAAGTCAGGGTCAGCATCCCACCCCGTCAGTTAAGTCAGGGTCAGCATCCCACCCCGACAGTTAAGTCAGGGTCAGCATCCCACCCCGACAGTTAAGTCAGGGTCAGCATCCCACCCCGTCAGTTAAGTCAGGGTCAGCATCCCACCCCGACAGTTAAGTCAGGGTCAGCATCCCACATCGTCAGTTAAGTCAGGGTCAGCATCCCACCCCGACAGTTAATTAAGGGTCAGCATCCCACCCAGACAGTTAAGTCAGGGTCAGCATCACACAACGTCAGTTAAGTCAGGGTCAGCATCCCACCCCGACAGTTAAGTCAGGGTCAGCATCCCACCCCGACAGTTAAGTCAGGGTCAGCATCCCACCCCGACAGTTAAGTCAGGGTCAGCATCCCACCCCGACAGTCAGGCATGGTCAGCATCCCACCCCGACAGTTAAGTCAGGGTCAGCATCCCACCCCGACAGTTAAGTCAGGGTCAGCATCTCACCCCGACAGTTAAGTCAGGGTCAGCATCCCACCCCGACAGTTAAGTCAGGGTCAGCATCCCACCCCGACAGTTAAGTCAGGGTCAGCATCCCACCCCGACAGTCAGGCATGGTCAGCAAGTCTGTTTTGTTCTGGCTGTCTTATATCCAACTTGGCTGCCTTGAGGAAGATTCTTGAAAGTTTGTGTTGTGTCCTCAGGGAAGACTAACCCTTGAGTGTGATGTCAGGGCCAAAAGGTGGTGTTCTGAAGTATTGTTTTTATTGTGTTGTTATGGGTGAGTCTTATTCACCCCAGATAAGACTCCCCCATAATTTTGATGGTGTTGTGGTCTAAAAGTGATGTTTGTTTTTCCTTTCTCCCTGCTGTTTGTTGTTATGAGTGAGTCTTATTCATACCCAGATAAGACTCCCCCATAATTTTGATGGTGTTGTGGTCTAAAAGTGATGTTTGTTTTTCCTTTCTCCCTGCTGTTTGTTGTTGTGAGTGAGTCTTATTCACCCCAGATAAGACTCCCCCATAATTTTGATGGTGTTGTGGTCTAAAAGTGATGTGTGTTTTTCCTTTCTCCCTGCTGTTTGTTGTTGTGAGTGAGTCTTATTCACCCCAGATAAGACTCCCCCATAATTTTGATGGTGTTGTGGTCTAAAAGTGATGTGTTTTTCCTTTCCCCCTGCTATTTGTTGTTATGAGTGAGTCTTATTCACCCCAGATAAGACTCCCCCATAATTTTGATGGTGTTGTGGTCTAAAAGTGATTTGTGTTTTTCCTTTCTCCCTGCTGTTTGTTGTTATGGATGAATCCTATTCACCCCAGATAAGATTCACCCATAATTTTAAGGAGTTAGTCATCCCTTATGGACGATACAACCTTCATAAGAACCTCTTCTTTTTCGAAGGGCACCACCCCGACGGTTAAGTCATGGTCAGCAACTCTTCCCATTTCTCCATTTGAAGAAGGCCTGGGCAACATAATAGCCTATATATGCTGCGGTCATTTAAGTTTTGTGCTCTCTTCGTAGCGTCTGCAGGGGCCGGGGACCTCCTCCAGGCCACCCGGTAACCTACCTTAGGCCGTGAGGGGGCCCAAGCGCCCAAGCCCCCCAGTAACCTCCGTTCGGCCGTGACGAGGCCCTGGGCTCCCTCTCGGCCCCCGGCCCCGGCAGGAACACTGTCAGACTTGAAGAAAAGTCTAAATGAGTATAAAGTTAATATTGCGTTGGTGCCGACAAACCGACTTCATCGGTTCTGGGATAGTGGCTCGAGTGGACCCTTGAGTGGACCCCGACCGCGGCTCCGGGTTCGAAAAAATCCTTTCGCGGCGCCTCCCGGCAGCGTCCGTGTTGTGAACGGCGGGGGGGGAGAGAGAGAGAGAGAGAGAGAGAGAGAGAGAGAGAAAGAGAATGGATATATTGCTCTGTCGCGTGTCTGTCTGTCATATCGATTTAGTTTTGGTATTTAAGGGTCAATGGCCTGTCCCTCTGACCACCACCACCACCACCACTAACCCCCCATCCCCACCACCACCACTATCACCACCACCCTCAGCACCACCACACCCATCACCACCACGCCCATCAATTCCACCACCACTAACGCTACCACCACCACCACCACCACTACCACCCTGACCTGCCCCTGACCTTCCTTGCTTACTTTTATTGGTGTTTTTTTTGCTTTATTTCTTTCGTTCTTTCTTGTTCTCTTTCTCTTTCTGTAAATCTCTATCTATTTATCTATCTATCTATCTGCTAATTTATTCTTATCTATTTGTTTACTTCTCTTTATCTATCTGTATGTGAATGTCTTTTTTTCTTTCATTTTTTCTTTTTCCTTTCTTTCTCCTTTTCATTTTCCTTGTTTTTTGTGTCCTTTTCTTTTATATTCTTCCCTTCTTTCCTATTTCCCTTCTTCACTTACTTCCCTTCTTTATTTGTCTATCTTTTTCTTTTATTCGTATTTTCCTTCCTTTTCTTTTATATTCTTCCTATTATATTCTTCCCTTCTTCCCTCTGTTCCTTCTTCAATTACTTCCCTTCTCTATTTGTCTATCTTTTTCTTTTATTGATATTTTTCTTTCTTTTATCATTTCGAGTTTTTTCTTTTCCTTTTTGCCTTATACGTAAAAAAAAGTAGAAAAATTAGCGTTCCCTTCTGTCTGTCTACATTTCTTTTCTTTCCTCCTCCTTTATCCGTCTATTCCATTTTCCTGTTTATTACTCCTGATTCTTGATTCTTTTTGTTTTATTCTTTTTCCTCATTTTTCTTTCATATTTTCTATTTTTTTCTGGTGTTTCCTTAATCCGTTTATTCCTTTCTTTCCATCCCTCCTTTTTCTTCTTTTTCGTTTGTATATATTTTCCGTTTTCCATTTACTCTTCTTTCTCCATTACTTATTTGTCTTTGTCTTTCTCCGGTTGTTTCTTTTCTTTTTCTCTCTCTCTGTTTTCTTCATATCTTCAATACCTGTATGTCTTCTTCTTCACTCTCTCTTTCCCTCTTCGTCCATCTTTATCTCTTCGTATGGTATAATTATCCTCTATTTACCTATGTTACCTGTCCTCTCTTCCTCCCTTTCGTTAGCTACTACAACATGGTCACGTGGTCAGTCAGTTGTGGGTTTTTTTTTTTTTTACTTTTTATTTATTATTTTTTTCTTTCTTTCTTTTTTTTTTTAGCTCGAATTGTGACAAACGCCTCCTTGTATTCCTTCTGCTGCGTCAGGAAATGCTTTGGTTGGGTAATATCTCTCTCTCTCTCTCTCTCTCTCTCTCTCTCTCTCTCTCTCTCTCTCTCTCTCTCTCTCTCTCTCTCTCTCTCTCTCTCTCTCTCTCTCTCTCTCTCTTCTTACCTGTTTTTTTCTCTCCCTTTCTTTTCTATGTCATCTATTTCTTCTCTTACACTCACTTTCCTTTCTTCACACTCCTTTCCCCAGACTATCCTTTTTTTTCTTTCTTTTCATATTTCCTTTCCTTTATCATATTTTGGTGTTTTTGTTTCCTTTTGCTCTCTTTCGGGGTTTCCATTTTCTTTAGTTCTTTTGAGTTGTTCTTCTTCCCTCTTTCATTCTCCTGTCTTGTTTTTCTTTACTCTTTCCTTCTCTCATTTTGTTTTCTCTTCTCTTATTGCGATCTCTCTTGTTGTTCTTCCTTTTCCTCTAGTCCTTGTATGCTTTCCTCCCTTGCTCTTTCGTACTCTCATTTTGTTTTCTCCTCCTTTTTTTTGTTCTTTCGTGATGTTTTCCCTCTTATTTCCATCCTTCTTGTTGTTCTTCCTTTCCCTCTAGTCCTTGTGTGCTTTCCTCCCTTGCTCTTTCGTCCTTTCATTTTGTTTTCTCTTCCTGGTTCGTCCTCTTGTAATGTTCTCCCTTATTTCGATCTGTCTTGTTGTTCTTCCTTCCCTTCTAGTCCTTGTGTGCTTTCCTCCCTTGCTCTTTCGTACTCTCATGGTCTATCCTCCTTATTTAGTCCTTCTCGTTCTGTTCTTCCTCTATCTTTCGTTCTCTCGTGATGTCCTTCCCTCCTCTTTCATCCATGTCACTCGTTTCACGCTGGAAAAGAGACGCTGACGAGGAGATAAGATTCAGGTCTTCAAACACCTCAAAAAGTTCAGCAACGTTAAGTTTTTTTTTAGCTACGAACCAACTTAAAAGCTGGAAGTAACGGTCTACCTATTCGAGCGAAGCGATGTGGTACAGACCCTGGCAGGAGTTTCTTTTCAAATCGGGTCATCCGCCACTGGAACAATCTCCCCTCAGAAGTAGTAAGAGCGAATACTATCAGTTTTTTTAATAATTATAATCGAGTCGACCGCTATTTCGCTGCGTCAGGAGTAAGCTGAATACCGAAGTGCGTTCATCTGTCGGACAAATCAAATCACCAGAGCGGGCAGCCACGTAATTAGCCATTGGGATTTACACTGCCTCATTTCCATGTGTCCAAGTTTCCATGTCCTTCCTTCCTCTTCCGTCCTCTCTCGTTTCTTTGTATCCTTTCACGGTGTCCTCCTCCCTTCCTCTTTCCTCCTCTCCCTCCCGCACACTCGCTTGCCTCCACATGCACTTTTTTTTTTTTTATATAGAGGAGAGGGGGAAGGGAAGAAGGGGTTAGAGGAAGGCAAACACCACTGGACCCTTAGTTGCTATCATCCCCCCCTCGTTCTCCTTCCCTTCCTCCTCACTCTTTCCTCCTCCTCCTTAGCCTCCATTTCTCCTGGCTCAGTAAGCATTGGAACTGTTGGTTATGCTGTTCAAGGTCTCTCTCTCTCTCTCTCTCTCTCTCTCTCTCTCTCTCTCTCTCTCTCACTGTGAGGTATGTCTTCCTCCCGTCTCCTTCCCTTCTACTACGACTACTATAAAAAAAAAATAGCCTCATACGTAAAAACACCCCAGTCCCCACCTCGACCGATCTCTCTGCCTCCTCTTCTCTCTCTTCGTCTGGCTTTTCTCTTCTTATTTCTTCTCTTCTCTTTCCTTCTCTCTTTTTTCTTTTCTTCTCTGTCTTCTCTTCTCGTCCTCTCTTCTCTTTTTTCCCTCCTTTTTCTCTTCTTTTTTCTTCTCTTGTCTTCACTTCTCTTCTCCTTTTTGTGTCATCTCTTCTCTTCCCTTTTCTTTTTTTCTTCCCTTCTCTGTGTCTTCTCTTCTCTCCTCTGTGCTCTTTTCTTCCTGCTCTTTCCTTCTTCTTCTTCCTCTTGTCTTCTCTTTTTGTTTTCTTCTTCTCTCCTTCCCTTCTTCTCCTCTCTTTGTCTCTTTCTGTGCTCGCTTCCCTTTGCGTGCCGTTGAAAAGGCTGAATCTTTGTTTACCTTCCCTTCCCTTCTTTTCTCTTCTCTACTCTTCTCTTTTTTGTTGTTTTCTTCTCTTCTCATCCCTTCCCTCCTCCTCTTCTCCTCTCTATGTCTCTTTCTGTGCTCGCTTCCCTTTGCGTGCCGTTGAAAGGACCGAATCTTTGTTTACCTTCCCTTCCCTTCTTTTCTCTTCTCTACTCTTCTCTTTTTTGTTGTTTTCTTCTCTTCTCATCCCTTTCCTCCTCCTCTCCTCCTCTCTATGTCTCTTTCTGTGCTCGGTTCCCTTTCCCTTCTCCCTTGTTGTTTACCTGCAACAATAAACTATCAATCAATCAATCAATCAATCCTTTGCGTGCCGTTGAAAAGGCTGAATCTTTGTTTACCTTCGCCGGGAGTTACATCGGAGCCTGGCACGCGTTTTCCTCCTTCCCGCCAGGCCGAGGCCAGGCTAGTCTTTACCTGATGACCGTCCCAGAGGCGTGGAATTGCTTGCTCATATTACCTGCGTTGTTTGTTTACCTCTAAGCCCAATTTGTGCGTGTGTTTGTGTGTTTTTTGCTTGATTTTTGTTTGTTTTGTATTTGTGGTGGAGTGATGGAGAGTGACACTTTTTTTTCATCATCTGATTATTTGTGATATTTATAGTTTTTCCTGTTTTTCTTTCTTTCTTTCGTTTTATTGTTGTTTATTTCTCGGCATTTTCTCTTTTTCTTCATTCCTTTTTTGTTTCTTTCCTTCTTTCCTTCTTGGCATCTATTTCTCTCTCTTTTCATTTTTTAATTCCGTCATTTTTGCTATATTCATTTGCTTTTACGTTTGTTTCTTCATTCTTATCTTTCTTTTTCTCTTTTGCTACTTTCTTTCCTTTTTTCTTATTCTCTCTCTCTCTCTCTCTCTCTCTCTCTCTCTCTCTCTCTCTCTCTCTCTCTCTCTCTCTCTCTCTCTCTCTCTCTCTCTCTCTCTCTCTCTCTCTTTCTCTCTCTCTCTCTCTCCTCTTTCCTCTCTTTCTCTCCCTCTCTCCTTCCTTTCCTTTTCCCACCCTTTCTCTCCCACTTTCATTTCTTCTTCCCTAGCAATCCACCTTCCTCCCTCTCGCTCGTTCTTCTCTCCCCCTCTCCCTTCCTTCCTCCCCTTACTCTTCTCTCCCTTCTCCCTTCCTTCCTTCCTCCCCGCACTCTTTTCTCCCATCCCTTCCCTCTTTCCTCCCTTCACTCGTTCTCCCCTCCCCATCTCCCTTCCCTCTTTCCCTCCCTCTTCTCTCCCTCTCCCTTCCCTCTCCCCCCCCTCCCTCGTTCTTCTCTCCCTCTCCCCTTCCTTCCTCTCATCACTCGTTCTTTCCCTCTTCCCTCCCCGCGCGAGACGTACAATTAAGCTTTCATGAACCAGTCGGGGCGTCCAGCTAATGTGTCGAGGAGGAGGAGGAGGAGGAGAGAGAGGTATTGAAGGAAAGGGGGAGGAGGTGGAGGAGAGTGACACACGCAGCTACGGTTTCCTACATATTTAACACACACACACACACACACACACACACACACACACGTATCTATAATCACTACGGGAATCGATTATGAGTAAGCCACTGAAAACAGGAGGAAGGGAGGGAGAGAGGGAGAGAGGGAGAGGGGACACTGAAGGACAGGAGGAAGTAGGAATAAGGGACTGAAGGACGAGGAAGAGAAGGAGAGAGGACAGAGGGAGGAAAAATGAAGAGAATGGAGAGCAAGGAAGAGAAGGAGAGAAGGAGAGAGAAGAACAGGAGGAAGGAAGAATGAGGAATGGAGGGAGAGGAAGAGAAGGGAAGGGGGCACAGAAAGGACAGGTAGGCAGGTAGAAAGGTGTGGAAAAATGAAAGGAAGGAAGAGAAGGAGAAGAAGGAGAAAAAGAAAGGGACGGAAGGAAAATGGAAGAAAGGAAGAAGAAGGAACAGGAACGAAGGAAGACAGAGAAGAAAAGAAGAAACAGGGACATGAACGGAAAGGAAAAGAATGGGGGAATGGGAGAAGGAAAGAATTAAGGAGAAGTATAAACGGAAGGGAAGAAACGTAGACGGAAGGAAGGAAGAAGAGAAAAAGATGAATCAAAAACAGGAATGGAGAAGGGAAGAAGAAGAAGCCGGAACAAAAACGGGAAGGAGAATAATAATAAAAGGCGAGAAAGAAAGAAGAAGTATGAACGAAAGGGGAACAATGAAAAAGAAAAGGAATACAGGAGAAGAAGGAATGAGGAAAACAGAACACAGGGAAGGAGAGAAGAGAAGGAAAACGAAGGAAATAAGGTAGAAGAGAAATGGAAAAAAAAAATAGAAGTTTGGTGAAAAAGAGGACACGAAAAAACGAGAATGAACATAGGAAAAGAAAGGGAAGGAACGAAGGTACAGGTGAGCAGGAGGCAGACAGGTAGGCAGGTATAAGCAGGTAGGAGGGGCGAGAAACATGAAGAAAAGAGAAGGGTAATAAATTCATCGACATCATTCATCACAGCCACACAGAGGAAGAAGGGCAAGGACAGAAGAAAAATAAAAGAAAAAAAGAAAGGAGAAAAGAAAAATTACTCCACACACAAAAGATAAATTGATAGAGATAAAAAAAAGAAGAAAACTGATCATACAACACAAAGATAGATAAATAGATAGATAGATAGATAGATAGATAGATAGATAGATAGATAGATAGATAGATAGATAGACAGAGAGACAGCAATAAAAAAAAGAAAATTGACTACACACACAAAAGATAAATTGATAGAGATAAAAAAAAACTTACCACACAATAAGAAGATTTATAGATAGACAGATAGACAGGTAGACAGAAACATACAGACAGACAAATAGACAGATAGCTAGAGAAAAAGACAGAAGTATGTGTGTGTGTTCGTGTGTGCGTGTGTGCGTGCGTGTGTTAGGCTGATGAGGGGCAGTAAAGAGAGGCATGTATGGGTTATGGTCAGGGTATAAAAAAGAGGGTATTAAGGAGACGGAAGAGGAGGAGGAGGAGGAGGAAGGACGGGCGGAAAAGATAAAAGAAGATGATGACGGTAATGAAGATGAAGGAGGAATCGGAGGAGGAGTAAGAAGGAGAAGATGAGGTGGATTAGAAACAGGAGGAGGAAGAGGAGGAGGAGGAAGAAGAAGAGGAGATTAAGATACAGGAGGAAAAGGAGAAGATGAGGAGGATTAGAAACAGGAGGAGGAAGAGGAGGAGGAGGAAGAAGAAGAGAAGGAGATTAAGATATAGGAGGAAAAGGAGGAGGAGGAGGAGGAGGAGGAAGGATAAGATAAGAAAGACAAGAAATAGAAGGAGGAGGAGGAAGAAGAAGATAAGGAGAATAAGAAACAGGAGGAGGAGGAGGAGGAGGAGAGGAAGAAGATAACGATAATAAGAAACAAGAGGAGGAGGAGGAGAAGGAGGAGAAGATAAGGAAAATACTAGGCATGAGGAGGAGGAGGAATACATAGGATACATAAGAAGAACAGACACCAGAAGACCTATCGGTCTATGGCGAGGGTGTCTGTTTACTACCGCTACTACTAGTAATCTACGTGTGGTAGGACAGGACAGAATAGATGCTCCCTGCGGCAACGTGGCAGGAAATAGTTAGAAGACACCATGTACCTTTTTTAAGGAAAAGGGCCATGGAAATTTTTTTTTAAAATAGAGAGAAAGAAGAGGGATTATAACTTACGCTACTTACGCTATAAGCTGTGGGGGAAAATGGGGATGGCATAAGAACATAAGAACATAGAAATACAGGAGACTGGAAGAGACCGGAAGCCTACACAGGGCAGCCAGAAGCCCCAGAATACTCACGATGGGTGAGGTGTAGTTTCAGGGGCACAGGTGGAAGCGATCCTCATTTTTACCGGGCAGGGTACCACACACGCCCAGTAACTGTCACCCTGCACCACCCTCACTCCACCACTCATCATGACACATTAACTGTTGCTTTATTATTGTGTTCTTTTTCTACTTTTGCAATCTTAGGTTGTGGGGAAAGATACGGATAGGTTGACGTGTCTTCTTGCTGCAAAAACATGCGAAGAAAGAAGAAGGGTCAGATCCTGTATAATCTATCTTGAACTTATCCAGACTTGATACTCTGTGCGCTAACTGACTACGGTGGACTCTGTGATGGAGATGGTGACGGTGTGGTTGAAAACTTATGCGCAATTACTTCTAAACATCGGTTGTTTCTGCGGTTTTCCTTTAACTTCATACCGTTCCTGCGTGTTCTTGTGTTGGTGTCTCTCTGAAATAGACTATCTGGGTTAATGTTGTCGAATCCATTAAGGATTTTGAACACTTCAATTAAGTCCCCTCTTATCCTTCGCTTTTTTAGGGAAAACATATCCAAACGCTTTAAACGCTCGTCATATGGCAAGTTTCGGAGCGCTGGAATTTGTTTGGTTGCTCGTCGCTGTATCTTTTCTAGCAAAACTTGATCTTTGATAAAGTTCGGTGACCAGAACTGAAAGGCGTATTCTAGGTGTGGTCTTACAAATGCTAAATATAATCTCTTCATAAGTTCGGGTGATATATAATCAAAGTTTCTTGAGATTAATCCCAACATCATATTGGCTTTTTTACTCGCTGCAGAACATTGATCACTCATTTTAAGAGTGTTACTGATAATGACACCAAGATCTTTTTCTTGTTTTCTTCGCTGAGCTCATGTCCTTGAATCTGATATTTAAAGTTAGGATTTTTTTCACCTATGTGCATTACTTTACATTTATCTACGTTAAAACTCATTTGCCATTTTTCGCTCCAGTCGGCAAGTCTTATTAAGTCTGATTGAATATTCTCGCAACTTTGACTGTTCATTACCGTACCTCCTAATTTGGCGTCGTCGGCGAATTTGGCTACTTTTGATAGGATATCAGTTTCTAAGTCGTTCACGTAGATTATGAATAGTGTTGGCCCCAGAACCGAACCTTGGGGCACGCCACTGGTGACGGGTTGCCAATCCGATGCTTCACCATTAAGAACTACACGTTGTTCTCTGTTGGTTAGCCAGTCATGAATCCACGCACATAGATGGTCGTTAATACCGTGGGAACGCAGTTTAGAAATAAGCCTAACGTGAGGAACTTTATCAAACGCTTTCTGAAAATCTAAGTAAATTACGTCATATGGGCTTCGGGCGTCCCAACATGTATAAACATCGTTGAAAAAGGTTAATAGGTTGGTAAGGCAAGACCGATTACTACGAAATCCATGCTGACTATCAGTTATCAAATCATTTGTTTCAAGGAAAGTGATCATTTTATCCCTGATCATTTTTTCGAATAGTTTAATTAGGACAGACGTGAGGCTAATAGGACGATAATTACTGGCTTGTTTTTTATCTCCATTTTTAAAGATCGGGGTAATATCCACTCGAGAGACACACTGGCCTGTGCTAATGACTTGTTGAATATTAATGTTATGGGTAATTCTAGCTGATGACTACATTCTCTCAACACGCGAGGAGATAAATTGTCGGGGCTCGGAGATTTATTTGGATCTATTTTCTGCAGGTACGCACGCACCTCGCTGATGTCAATTTCGGTCAATGCAAGCTTATGTTCTTCAGGGCCTTGAACAATTTTCTTCGGGGCTGGAATCGATGTCATGTTCTCTTTTGTAAATACGCTACTAAAGGTTGAACTTAGGACCGACGCCATGCCTTTATCATCACTAATCGTATTGCCACTTAATAGGAGTGGGCCGATATTATTTTTAACAGTTTTTTTGTTTCTTATGTAACTGAAAAATAACCTGGGATTTTTTTTAGCATCGAGTGATATTTTCATCTCATATTCGCGTTTCTGTTTTCTGATTTTCCTTTCGTACGCTCTCTTGAAATTGATGTAATTAGTATGATCCTGTGAATTATGTGACAGTTTATATTTCTTATCGAGTTTTCTTTTTTCGACGATGATTTTTTGTAGGTAATTATTCACCCACAACGGTTTTTGATTATCAGTCCTTCGTGGCTTGAGTGGAATGAACTTATTTACACTCGCTGTGATTTGTGCAGTAAAACGATTATACATTTCTTGAACGCTGAGGAGGAAGAGGAAGAAGAAGAATATAAGGAAGATGAAAAACAGGATAAAAATGAGGGAAGGAAGGAAGAAGATAAGAAGGACAAGAAACAGAAGGAGGAGGAAGAGGAGCTGAGAGAAAATAGCGAGAATAAGAAGCAAGAGGAAGAAGAGGAGGAAGGAGAAGATAAATAGGAAAAAAAAAAACAGGATAAAGACGAGAGAAGGAAGGAAGGAAGGAAGGAAGCCCCAAAACTAGGTCACTGGGACGGGGGAGGAGGGGGGCTAGGGGGGGGGCTTTCGGAAGGGTGCGTGTATAGCCCGAATTCTCCAGGGCAGGGCGACCCAATTCCTTCAGACTCTCCTTTTTTTTCTTTTACTGGCCTATGCGGGGGGTCAGGGGGGGTCAGGTCGGGGCGGGGGGGAGGTGAGGGAGGGCCGAGTCTTTGTGGGTGGTGAGGAATGAGCGTGGAATGTCATTAATGTGGAAAATAATGATTGCTTCCTCTCTAATTATGGACCTATGGCATGGGCTTGGCTATTGACGTGTCTGACTTTCATCTTTCGTTTGGTTTTCCTATTTATTCACTTTCTTCCCTGGTTCTTCTTCCCTTCCTCCATCTTCCTTCTTTTCCTGTTCCTCCTCCTCCTCCTCCTCTTCTTTCTGCTTCTTATTCTCCTTCTTCCTTCCTCCTGTCTTCCTTCATTCTCATTCCCTTACTGTTTCTCCTTCTTTCCTTCTTACATCTTCCTTCTTTTCCTCCTCCTTCTCCTCCTCCTCCTCCTCTTTCTGATCCTCATTCTCCTTCTTCCTTCCTCCTGTCTTCCTTCATTTTCCTTCCATTGCTGTTTCTCCTTCTTTCCCTCTTTCCTTCTTACATCTTCCTTCTTTTCCTGTTCCTCCTCCTCCTCCTCCTCTTCTTTCTGCTTCTTATTCTCCTTCTTCCTTCCTCCTGTCTTCCTTCATTCTCCTTCCATTGCTGTTTCTCCTTCTTTCCTTCTTTCCTTCTTACATCTTCCTTCTTTTCCTGTTCCTCCTCCTCCTCCTCCTCTTTCTGATCCTCATTCTCCTTCTTCCTTCCTTCCTTCCTCCTTCATTCTCATTCCATTGCTGTTTCTCCTTCTTTCCTTCTTTCCTTCTTACATCTTCCTTCTTTTCCTGTTCCTCCTCCTCCTCCTCCTCCTCCTCCTCTTTCTGATCCTCATTCTCCTTCTTCCTTCCTTCCTTCCTTCCTCGTTCATTCTCATTCCCTTGCTGTTTCTCCTTCTTTCCTTCTTTCCTTCTTACATCTTCCTTCTTTTCCTGTTCCTCCTCCTCCTCCTCCTCCTCCTCTTTCTGATCCTCATTCTCCTTCTTCCTTCCTTCCTTCCTCCTTCATTCTCATTCCCTTGCTGTTTCTCCTTCTTTCCTTCTTTCCTTCTTCCATCTTCCGTCTATTCCCGTTCCTCCTTCTTCTCCTCTTCTTTCTGCTTCTCATTCTCCTTCTTCCTTCCTCCCGTCCTCCTTCATTCCTCCCGTTCCACCTCTCCTCCCTTCCCCCCTCCCGTCTTACCTCGCCGTCCCGCCTTCCCTGCCACTGTCTGCCGGGTATGTTCTGTCTCAACTCTACGCTCTCAACGCGCCGAGTTTCCCAACCTTCCTCTTGGGGGCGAGAAGTGAATGCTCGTGGGAAATGTTAATGATGATGATGATAATGATGATGATGATGATGATGATTGATGAGTAGCATAAGATATAGATCTAGCGTGAAACAAAAGAGATTCCTTTTCTCATCTTTCTCTTTCCTTTCCTTTCCTCTCCTTACTTTTCCTTTTTTTTTCCAGTAGTAGTAGTAGTAGTAGTAGTAGTAGCAACAATAGTAGTAGTAGTAGTAGTAGTAGTAACAGCCCCGAAAGTAACAGGAAAACAGGTGGTGACAGCATTAGTAGTGGTGATAAACTTTTTCTGTATTTCTTCTTTAATTTATTTTTTCCCTCCCGTGCAGCACCATGAGCCCGCGGAGGCCGAGGCGGAGGAGGAGCCGGTGCTGGCGCGGACCAAGAGACAGCAGCCCACCGACCCGGAGAACGCAGGTACGCACGCACACACACACACACACACACACACACACACACACACTCACTCACCTACTTTACTTTACCTTTCCTTTCTTTTCCTTTCCTTTCCTTATTTTTCCTTTCCTTCCCTTCCCTTCACTTCCCTTCCCTTCCATTCCCTTTCCTTGCCCTTCCTTTCCTTTCCTTATTTTTCCTTTCCTTCCCTTCCCTTCCCTTCCCTTCCCTTCCCTTCCCTCCCCTTCCCTTTCTTTCCTTTCCTTATATTTCCTTTCCATCCCTTCCCTTCCCTTCCCTTTCCTTCCCTTCCCATTCCTTCCCTTCTCTTCCCTTCCCTTCCCATCCTTTCCCTCCCATTCCCTTTCTTTCCCTTCCCTTTCTTTCCCTTTCCTTTCCTTCCGCTCCCTTCCCTTCCTTTTCTTTTCCTTACCCTACCCCACTTTACCTTACCTTACCTCACCTTACCTTACCTTACCTGTTCAAACACATACTTACCTGTGCTCTGGCCTCGATCTTGCTCTTCGCCCCTTAATCATTTACTCTCATACTCTCTTTTCCTCTTCCTCTTCATTGCTTCTTCTGTACGAATTCCACTCCTTCACTCTTCCTTCGTTCCCTTCATTAATTCAATATTCATTCATTCTTCCTTCACTCCTGTCTTTTTCATTACCGTTTTTTTCTCCTCCTACCCTTTATTTTCCTTCTCCTGTACTCGTCCTTCCTCAACCCTTTTCTTTACGTTCTATTAATTCATTCTTCCTATCATGCACCTTTCCCCTCTTGCCCTCTTGCCCTTATTACAGGCCCAAGAGCTTATGCGACGGAGATGAGCACTGAGGCCACGCGCAGCTTTAGTGAATGCCTTAGAATTTACCTCTTTCTGATGCTCCTCTTCTCTGTCTACTCCTCTTTCCTATGTCCCTTCATCTCCTCCATTATGTCTTTTTCCTCGTCTTCCTTTTTGCATTCATTCTATCCCTCCTTACTCCTCCTTCACTCTCTTAGTTATGTCTTTTTCCTCATATTTTCCTCCTCCTTCTGCTCTTCATTGTTCCTTTCTGCACTCATTCTATCCCTCCTTACTCCTCCTTCACTCTCTTCGTTGTCTTTTTCCTCATCTTTTCCTCCTTCTGCTCTTCATTGTTCCTTTCTGCACTCATTTCGTCCCTCCTTACTCCTCCTTCACTCTCTTCATTATATCCACTGTCCTTCATTCTTCCTTCACTCTTGTCTTTCTCCTCACCTTTCCCTCTTTTTTGTCCTTCAATGTCCCTCTGCAATGCGCATTCTACTTTTCTTCGTTTCTCCTTGCTTTTGTTTTTTCCACTTTTTCCATTTTGCATTTCTTTCCGTGTATATACTCCTTGAAACCGCTCATCCACTCTCCTCTGTTTCCCCTAACCCTCAATATAAGCCCTCGATCCTTCATTACTGTTTCCTACAACCTTGCTTTTGTTTTCTCTACGTCTTCATTTTTGCATTTCTTTCCCTATAAACTCCTTGAAACCGCTCATCCACTCTCCTCTGTTTCCCCTAACCTCAATATTAGCCCTCGATCCTTCAATACTGTTTCCTACAACCTTGCTTTTATTTTCTCTACTTCCATTTTGCATTTCTTTCCCTGTAAACGTCTAGAAACCTCTCATCTTTTCTCTTTTTCCCTTAACCCTCAATATAAGCCCTCGATCCTTCATTACTGTTTCCTACAACCTTGCTTTTGTTTTCTCTACGTCTTCATTTTTGCATTTCTTTCCCTATAAACTCCTTGAGACCTTTAACCCACTCTCTTCTTATTTTCACTAACCCTCAATATAAGCCCTCGATCCTTCACTACGATTTCTCACAACCTTGCTTTTGTTTTCCCCACTTCTTCCATTTTGCATTTCATTCCCTATAAACTCCTTGAGACCTTTAACCCACTCTCTTCTTATTTTCACTAACCCTCAATATAAGCCCTCAATCCTTCACCGCGTTCCCCACACTCTTCCCTTAACACCTTCACACACACACACACACACACACACACACACACACACACACACACACACTCTCACAGTTTATATCTTACTGTTTATTATGTTCCTCTTCCCCATCGATTCTTTTCCCCATAGTGAATGCAGTGGGGCGGAGCGTTTTAAATAGCCTGACAATGGGGGTCCAAGGTTATCAAATCAAGTAAATGGTGGTAATGTCGTGATAGCCTTTCATTATCTTGCTGTTACGTACGCTGGTGACTCCTCCTCCTGTACTGCTGTTGAGGGTTGTGGTGCGGCCTTGGAGCTGGGGAAGAACAGTGTCTGCAATATTGGGGATTGTGCTGTGCCCCCCTCGACCTCACCCCTCCCTCCCCTCTTCCTCAACCTCCCCTTTTCCTTGCCCTTCCTTTTCCCCTCCCTCTCCTCTTTCTAGCCCTCCCCTCTTCCTCCCTTCCTTAGGTTTAGGACAGACCACCTAGTATGGGACTTTTAGGGCCTGTGTGGTCTGGTTATCTATGTAATTCTGTGTAATTCTTCCTTGCCCTCACCTCTTCCTTGCCCTCTTCTTTTCGTCACCCTACCCTCTTCCTCACCCTACCCTCTTCCCAGCCCTTCCCTCTTCCGCACCCTACCCTTTTCCTCACCCTACCCTCTTCCCAGCCCATCCCTCTTCCTCACCCTACCCTTTTCCTCACCCTTCCCTCTTCCTCACCCTACCCTTTTCCTCACCCTACCCTCTTCCTCACCCTACCCTCTTCCTCACCCTACCCTCTTCCTCACCCTACCCTCTTCCCAGCCCTTCCCTCTTACTCACCTTGCCTTCTTCACCCTCTCAACTCCCCTCCCCCCCTCTGTCTTATATAACAACAGAAGGTTACTTATACTTACCAACTTACTTTCTTACCTAACGTGTCTTTCGCCATGACAAATTACCTCGGCTGCCAGGAGGGGGCTGTTATGTATAATGGATAAGTTCTTTGTTCACTTCCACGGCTATGTTCTTTTTGTGTGTGTGTCTGTTCTTTTTTTGGTGTTATTTTTTTTGTCGATAGTTAACTTTTCTTTTTCTTTCTCTCATTTTTGTCTGGTGCTTCGAGTTATGCAAGGCCGTGCGTGCGTGTGTGTGTGTGTGTGTGTGTGTGTGTGTGTGTGTGTGTGTGTGTGTGTGTGTGTGTGTGTGTGTGTGTTTTATGTTCATGGAAACAGTCTGAGGGCAAAAAAAAAAATGATAAAGCTTGCAATATAGTTTGTGTGCGTGTGTGTGTGTGTGTGTGTGTGTGTGTGTGTGTGTGTGTGTGTTAAAGCTTCTACTGAGGTCCTGCTTCCCCGGCGTAGACATAAACACTAAGCCAACCTCACCAGGATAAAACGCTTTGCTTCCTCTGTAAAGCCCCGTTGATGTAGCCTAAGCAATGACCAGCTCCTCTAATAGCGCTTCTCTGAGTTAGTGTTAGAGGTAGTGGTAGTGACATGATTAGTGCTGGAGTTAGTGGTAGCGTCGATGGTAGTGATGGTATGGGGCCCGTATTCTTAGGCGCTTTCGGCACTCAGAACAAATATATCTAAAGGCTACAGAGGAAACTAGTCTGGTTCTCATGAGTGGTTTTAACATTCATGCTGAAGAAGCCTTGTCGAAATTGACCTCTCTTTCGGCCACCTCTTTTGATTCTTTTTTTAGGAGCAGCGAGTAGCGGGCTTTTTTTTATTATTGTTTCCTTTTTTTTGTGCCCTTGAGCTGTCTCCTTTGTTGTGAAAAAAAAAACCTAGGCTCATGAAACCTACTACACTACAAAAGCCTTCTCAAATGTAGGTGTGTGAGCCCCGAAAAGTTTGAGAATATGGGCCGAAAAAGTAGCCATCATTTGTAGTTTTGGAGTTAGTGTTTGTGTCTGAAGTAGTAATAGACGTGATAGACATAGTACGCCTGAATTTATATATGTCGTATTAGTATTTATTAAGTTAGGTGGCTAGTTTGTCCTTTCACTTTCATGTTCGGAACGGTGTTAGTTAGAAGTGTTGGAGTGTCATAGTTAAGTCGAGATATTACAAAGTCAGTCGTAAAAAGTTATATAAAAAATCAACAAAACTAACTAAACCCCTGAAAAATTGGTCAAAAGGACAAATCAGCCACATAATGGACCGTATTGGCTATACAGGCAGCGCCACATGTGGCCAGTCGGTGAACTGTCAAAGCAGTACTTTCCATAGAATTCAAGTTATGTACTAGAGTGCGTCTGAGGCTGCCTCCAGGATACAAGGCCTTAATACCGCCACCGCTCCAAGCCAACGACTGCACACACTTTACTCCTACCCGATTTCCTGACTACTATTTGACATGGAGAAAAACTGAAATCGGGTAGGAGTGAAGTGTGTGCAACCATCGGCTTGGAGCGATGGCGGCACCATGGCCGTGTATCCCGTAGACAGCCTCAGACGTAGTCTAGTCTATAACTTGAACTCTATGGAAAGGACAGCTTGGAGTCGAGTGGCCACATGTGGCGCTGCCTGTATAGCCAATACGGTCCATTGTCAAAAGATACTAATACGACGTTTAAAAAAAATCTGGCGTTAGTATTAGTGTGCTTGAGTTAGCCTTAGTCTGACCCCTGAACCTGCTGACCTCCTGCCTCGCCGCGCTACAGTCGAGGAGGAGAAGGAGGCGGAGGAGGAGGCGGTGGAGGTGCCTATCCCGCCACCGCCACCACCAACACCACGGCCGACGAGCCCTCCCCGCCAAGACCGCCCAAGGCCCGCGCTGCGCCCCTTCCCCCCCGCCCGGACAGACCAGGGCAGGCGGGGGCGGCAGGAGAGCGAGGCCGCCCCTGAAGGTACACCACCGCCGCTCAACGGGTGCAACGGGCGAGGCTCACCTGTTTTGGATCCCCCATGACACCTGACGCCCTCACCTGCACGGCCACGACACACTAACATCACTGACCACCTTCACTTCTCGTCACTTAACAGCCAACTAACTACCCACGTACAGACACAGCCATGGCACCTTTTTGCGTATAATCATCGTTCACCGCCATTTGATCGTCACTGAACAGCCATCCTTGTACAGACACACAGCCAGTACACTTCCATTTTCACCGACCACTTCAACTTCGTCACTTAACAGCCAAATAACTACCAAAAGAGACGCAACCATTACACTCACACATGCGACGACCAACCTCTGCCACCTCACCATGACTAAACAACCAGGCATCCATGTACAAACAGATACACAGTCATTATCCACGTGTGCATATAACCCCCATCCACTCCCATTTTACATCCACCTAACAGCCAACCACTCACATACAGACACACAACCACTACACACGTTTGTATAATTATGACCACTACCCACTGTCACTTCTTCGAAACCTAACAGCCAATCACTCTTGTCCAAACACACTCACGTCCGTAACACAGACTTCCATGCATCACCGCCACCACCTTCCACTACTGCATCATCGCTCACCTGACATGCTAATCACCCCATGAATAAACACACACTCACAGGTCCCGTATCACCTGACAGCCGCCCTTCCCCTGTCCCTCCCTACACCCCCCTACACTCACAGTACACACCGCTGCAAGACTTCCGAGTGTTTGAGGAACCACCAAAGAAAAAATGGGTTTCAGTATAGTTTTCCCTCCTTTCCTTTAGCATCACGAATTAATAAGACTTTTTTGTTTTGTTATGCGCTTTTATGCCATCGCCTGCCACCAGATGTCTCTCCCGTCCCCGAACACGACACAAAAAATATACTACAATCATATACGTCGCTATATATTTACGATATGGCCACCACCTGACAGTATAGTGAAGACAGACACACATACACAGCCCCCCCCACCCACACCCCCCCCCCAAAAAAAAACGTACACAGCATAGACGTACAAAACACAGACGTACACCTCGGCACTATATATAATCACCCCAATAACAGATATAATCGAATACAAAAACGTACATGATTATCGAATTCGCTCATTATGTACAGATTTTGATGCACTAACTAATAAATGACTCACCTTTACCGTCGTTCTGCTCACAGCGATTATATATATTCGAATTCTGCTTTGGCTGTGGAGTGTGTGCAAGCTTATTACATTTGGCGTATATGCTACTTCTTCACACACACACACACACACACACACACACACACACACACACACGCCACTGCTTTCCTGCGTGCCTTGTCTGTGCCACGCTCTCTGTGCACCACGCCCGCCCGCTGTGCCCGTCCTCCCATCACCTTTAGACTAACGACCCCTTGGCCCTTACCCCCTCCCCCTGCTTTCCTTTTTGAGACTTACCTTTGCTAGCGTCCCCCTCCCCCTTCCCTGCCACCCATCACCTAATGCCGTATAAATATGTGTGTGCGTGTGGTGTGTGTGTGCGTGTGTGCGTGTGTATATAGTATGGAAAACTTGCAATATGGATACGAAGAGGTAGTTTTTTGTATGCGCTTCGCTGCTTTAGGAATACGCTTTTGTTTAAGAACGTTATGGCATTTTTTCTTCTGCAGTTTTTACATATTTTTTACGCTTCGTTCCATACCTTCGCTGGCCTTTCCGTCGCCTCCGTTCAAGTCTCTCAGGATTTTTTTGCTCTGGAGTGTAACCATCTGTGTGATTTGCAGATTCTGAATTGTGTGACTTCGGCAGCAGCCCAACCCAGTCTCTGTGCGAGTGGACCAACCTGGATGTGACGCAGCTCAAGTGGCAACCGTCCACGGGGGAGAGCGCCTACTGGGTGGGCGGGCCGAGCGTCGATGTGTCCTACGGCGACAGCCAGGGTGAGACTCCGCGGCGGCCTGTTCCCTCTTCTTGCTTGGGGTGATAAAACTGAGGCGTCCGGAGTAGAAGAGGCGAAAAGGACAGAGACGTTTTTTTTTTCTAGTTTGTACTGGGAGAGGCAGGTTGTACATCTCGGGAAAAAAATATAGAGTGTCCTTCTTCACGGCACGGGATGATAAATGTCACTGATAGGTCTTCCTTTTTTCATACAGGGAAAGAAAGAAGGCAGGCTGTCCAAAGGCTAAATAATAACAAAAATAAAGTCTTGATTAGCGAAGGTTGATAAGGAAAGTCAATTTTTATGAGTGTGTCATCTCGTTCCACTCTCGCATCTACTGCTGCTGTTTTATCTTGTGGTCTTGCAGTGTTCCTCCTCCTCATTTAACGTGTTGTGGACTGGAATAGCATGTCTTAGACTCGTATTCTTAGACGCTTTTGACTCTCACAACGACTATTTCTAAAGGCCAAAAAGGAGAGTAATCGGGTTCTAATGAGTGTTTCTTTAGGTTCGCGGTAGAGAAGAAGGGCCAAACTACCATCCAGGTCATAAAACTACCTCTGGAAATGCCCCAAACTCCTACGAAAGCCTTGTCAAATTTATGTGCCTGGGAGCCATAATGATTAAGAATTCGACCCTTAGTGTAACCCAAAATCAGAGTCTGTTTGCTTCAAGCCTCGCCATCCCCTGCAGGCGGCTACGCGGTGTTCGAGACGTCCCAGGTGCCAGTCAGGGTGATCGGCCAGTCCCCCTTCGAGTCGGCGATGCTGATGTCCCCCATGAAGGAGTCCACGGGGGCCAAGGGCATGTGCGTCAAGTTCTGGTGAGTCCGGCGAGTGTGTACGTGAGATGGAATGGACAAAAATATATTACTGCAAAATATGGAGTTTAGAAGAAGAATGAACATAAGAACATAAGAACGTAAGAACGTAAGGAGTCTGCAAGGGGCAAGTTGGCCCATACAAGGCAGCTCCTGTAAGTCTAACCCCACCTTACCTCACTATCCATGAATTTATCCAACCTCTTCTTGAATGCATCTATGGTATTGGCACCCACGACATGACTGCCAAGCCTGTTCCGCTCATCCACCACGCTATTGGTAGACCAATTCTTGCCTATGTCTTTGTTAAATCTGACTTTATCTAACTTATAACCGTTGCTACGTGTCCTACCTGGCTCTTTTACAACCAATACCTTATTAAAGCCCTTCATCCATTTATAAATCTCGATCAAGTCTCCTTTTATTTAGACTCTAGACAACTACATATATTCAAATTCTCGTGAGTTTTGCAGGCTTAGTCATATCTAGGATGTGGCTTATTAAGAGATTAAGAAAAACAAAAATATAACCATTGTGATCTTTTACATAGTTGGCCCTACATCCGATGTTTCATTTCACTCACGGCAAACAAACCCCTAAGACTTATAACAACAAAACACGAAATATGTCAAAGAAACTCCCAGGACTTACACGCGGGACCCCAACCACTGATACCTCCTTCTTGATTACGCCAGGTACTCCATCGCCGGCCTCAGCCCCGACAGGATCCGCGTCTTGCTGCACCCGATGGCGGACAACATGAGCGTGAGCGTGCCCGTGGACGAGGCAATGCAGGGCTACGACGGCAGCGAGGACGTGGTGCTGTGGGAGGCGCGGGACATGACCAACGGGGAGTGGAAGGAGGGCCAGATCGTCTACACCTACGGAAAGAAGCATTCGGTGGGTGAGGGTGGAGGGAACGTTTACTGTGTGGGTTAAGGGAACGTTTTTTTTTTTCTTTTTTTCTTGTGTGTGTGTGTGTGTGTGTGTGTGTGTGTGTGTGTGTGTGTGTGTGTGTGTTTGGTTGAAAAAACATTAGGTGAGTGAGGGTTGGTTGAGAGAACGTTAGGTGGGTGAGGGATGGTAGAGAGAACGTTAGGTGGGTGAGGGATGGTAGAGAGAACGTTAGGTGGGTGAGGGATGGTAGAGAGAACGTTAGGTGGGTGAGGGATGGTAGAGAGAACGTTAGGTGGGTGAGGATTGGTAGAGAGAACGTTAGGTGGGTGAGGATTGGTAGAGAGAACGTTAGGTGGGTGAGGGTTGGTAGAGGGAACGTTAAGTCTGAGGGTAAGGGGAACGTTTTGTGTGTGTGGGCTAAGGGAACGTTGGATGTGTGTGTGTACTTTTGGTTGGAGGAACGTTGTGTGTGTGTGTGTGTATGTATATGTTGGAGGAACGTTGGCTGTGTGTGATTTTGGTTAAGGAAACGTAGGTGTGTAAGGGTTAAGGGAACATTGGGTGAGTGCACTGTTGGTTAAAGGAACGTTGTGTGTGTGTGTGTGTGTGTGTGTGTGTGTGTGTGTGTGTGTGTGTGTGTGTGTGTGTGTGTGTGTGTTTTACAGCAAAGGAGACAGCACAAGGGCACAAAAAAAGAAACAATAAAAAAAAAGCCCGCTACTCGCTGCTCCTGTAAAGAATCCGAAGAGGTGGCCGAAAGAGCAGTCAATTATGTGTGTGTGTGTGTGTGTGTGTGTGTGTGTGTGTGTGTGTGTGTGTGTGTGTGTGTGTGTGTGTGTGTGTGTGTGTCGTTGGTTGAAGGATCGTTCGGTGTGTGAATGCTCAGGTAACGTAAGTATATTAGATAAGGCTTCGAGATGGTGTACTTCTAAGACCGTGTTCAGGATATCACAGAGTTGAGGGTTGTTTTTAAAGCTAAGACAATCCTCTACTCAGGTTATCTTCGAGGCCATACCTGTGGACAGCGGGGACAGCAGTCGGCGCTTCAGGGGCTACGTGTCTCTGGATGAGCTGTCGTTCACGCCGTCCAAGGAGTGTGGGGCGTTCTGCACCTTCGAGGGCGGAACGTGTGGGTGGACGCAAGACACCAACGATGACTTTGACTGGAAGTTGGTGAGTCAGTGTGTGTGTGTGTGTGTGTGTGTGTGTGTGTGTGTGTGTGTGTGTGTGTGTGTGTGTGTTTTACGTTCATGGAAACAGACTTAGGGCAAAAAAAAAAAGGATAAAGCTTGCAATATTCTGTGTGTGTGTGTGTGTGTGTGTGTGTGTGTGTGTGTGTGTGTTTTACGTTCATGGAAACAGACTTAGGGCAAAAAAAAAAGGATAAAGCTTGCAATATACTCTGTGTGTGTGTGTGTGTGTGTGTGTGTGTGTGTGTGTGTGTGTGTTCCCTTCTCCGTTGGTACATCCGTTACAGTGTTTTGTATTTGCTGTACCAACTCTTCACTTTCATCACTAACTCCTTTCTTCTTTCTTTGTCTTAACACGTTTTACCGATATTCATGTAGGGTCACTGTTTTGGGTTGTGGGTTGGGGTTATGACTGGACGCCCTTTCTGACGTCACGCGGTGCACTGGGGTTCGAACCGTCTCATCCTGTCTCTAAACTTTTAAACTCTAACCCACAGAGCCGCGGCAGCCTCAACCCCAGCACCGGGCCGCCGCGAGACCGCTCCTCCTTCGCCAACGGGGGCATGATGGGCGGCTACGCTTTCATCGACTCCAGCTTCCCTCGGCGCCCCGGAGACACGGCGAGACTCATGAGCCAGGAGTTCCAGGGCACCGGTAAGGAGGAGAAGGAGGAGGAAGAGGAGGTGGAGGAGGAGGAGGAGGAGGAGGGGGAAAAATCAAGATGCAGCTTTGATATTTCACGTGGTTTTCCAAGGCAACTTCAAATTTTTACCTTGTTCATATGCAACATTTCAGTTTTCTCAGTCTTTATCTCTTCTTTTTTTCCTTATTTCTTGCCCAGATGTTAGATGAGGCTTCCGGAGGAGAAAAAGCGTAAGGGACAAAGCCATTTTTTTAATAATTTCCACTAAGAAAAGCAGACTACACATCCCAGAATAAAACAAGATAGAAGGTGCAGGGGAAAAGCTACCCTCGGTACACTAGTAAACACAAGGTCACTTTTTACTTGTAATTTGAGCCGCCGTTTCTTGTTCTTAGTGCGATTTTTTTTTAACGACTATAGCGCCGGTAGGCTTGCTTGAGGGGCTGGATGGTGTTCGACCCCAGCCCGTCATGGCGCAGGCAAGTGTTTTATAGTGGCGCCATCTTCTCTTGTAACTTGCCTTTCTTAGTGCAAACTAGAAAAAAATGGCTTTGTTCCTAACGCTCTTCAGGATGCCTCACTTATGTACGTCCCTGTGTGCTGTGTGTTTGTGGTCATGTCACCCTCCACGTCGTCTTCCCGCCCAGACCCGGACCGGCCGCTGTGCATGCGCTTCTGGACCCACATGTACGGGAACGGCATTGGGTCGCTACGTGTGGTGATCTACGACGTGAACACCGCCCAGGACACCATCATTTGGAAGATCTCCGGCGAGGCGGGGAACGCGTGGTACCAGGGTCAGGTGCCCATCTCCTCACCCTCCCCCTTCAAGGTACAGTGCCCTCACATTTTACCTTTGTTTATTTAGGGTCGCTGTTTGGGGGTTGGATGCCCTTTCTGGGGGTTCGAACCGGCTCCCGCTGGCTCTGAACTTCTAAACTTATTTCTGGCTCTGAACTTCTAAACTCTTACTTCTGGCTTTGAACTTCTAAACCGCCTCCCCCTGGTTCTGAACTTCTAAACTTACTTCTGGCTTTGAACTTCTAAACTTACTTCTGACTCTGAACTTCTAAACTTACTTCTGGCTTTGAACTTCTAAACTTACTTCTGGCTTTGAACTTCTAAACTTACTTCTGGCTCTGAACTTCTAAACTTACTTCTGGCTTTGAACTTCTAAACTTACTTCTGGCTCTGAACTTCTAAACTCTTATCTGGCTCTGAACTTCTAAACTTACTTCTGGCTCTGAACTTCTAAACTTACTTCTGGCTCTGAACTTCTAAACTTACTTCTGGCTCTGAACTTCTAAACTTACTTCTGGCTCTGAACTTCTAAACTTACTTCTGGCTCTGAACTTCTAAACTTACTTCTGGCTCTGAACTTCTAAACTTACTTCTGGCTCTGAACTTCTAAACTCTTACTTCTGAATCTGAACTTCTAAACTTACTTCTGGCTCTGAACTTCTAAACTTACTTCTGGCTCTGAACTTCTAAACTTACTTCTGGCTTTGAACTTCTAAACTTACTTCTGGCTCTGAACTTCTAAACTCTTACTTCTGGCTTTGAACTTCTAAACTTACTTCTGGCTCTGAACTTCTAAACTCTTTCTCCTGGTTTTGAACTTCTAAACTTATTTCTGGCTCTGAACTTCTAAACTCTTACTTCTGGCTTTGAACTTCTAAACTTACTTCTGGCTCTGAACTTCTAAACTTACTTCTGGCTCTGAACTTCTAAACTCTTACTTCTGGCTCTGAACTTCTAAACTTACTTCTGGCTCTGAACTTCTAAACTTACTTCTGACTCTGAACTTCTAAACTCTTACTTCTGGCTCTGAACTTCTAAACTTACTTCTGGCTCTGAACTTCTAAACTCTTACTTCTAACCGCCTCCCCCTGGCTCTGAACTTCTAAGCTCTTACTTATTAGATCACCTAGACCTCAATCGGCCTCATCTCTTTAATAATCTCTTCGCGGCACTAACGCGTCATCCTCATCAGCACACTACAGGAACCAACCCTCGGAAACCTCATATTTCAGACTCGTATTCTTGGGAGCAGCGAGTAGCGGGCTTTTTTTTTATTATTGTTTCCTTTTCTTTGTGCCCTTGAGCTGTCTCCTTTGTTGTAAGAAAAAGAAAGAAAAAAACGTTCGGGGCTCTTGTTAGGAACGTTTTTGAAGGCCGCAGAGGAGATACGCCCGGTTGTCATGAGTGCTTTCCCGGTCATGGTGCAGATGCCTTCCACAACTGCCACCAGGGTCGAGAAACCATCCATGGAACCCTCAAGAACTTCTGCGAGAGCCTTTTTTAAACAGATGGACTAAGGCGTCGAAGAGTTTGATGATATAGCCTCGATCATTGCTCACCTGCCGGAGTCGCTGCTGCATATTTTAGCACGAACCTCCCCATTAAATACTCGTGTAATGAGGAGACGCATGAGAAGTAAGGTTTATTTAGGGTAGGCGGTGGGTGAGTGGTAGCGTGCTGGGCCCACATTCACCGCGTGATGGACGACGCTAGTTTGAATCCCCACGCTACCACCTCGGATTTTTCAGTCACCGCAGAATGGCTTAAAACTACCCACATGCTGTCCTGATGACCACCCATCAACCCGGACTCTAGAGGAAACCGTCCAAGTGAATCAAGAAGGAGTTCCGGGGGGCAACATGAGCCAAGCGAAGATGGCGCCACTATAAACACTTGCCTGCGCCATGACAGGCTGGGGACGACTACCATCCAGGCCCCTCAAGCAAGCCTACCGGCGCTATAGGCGTAGACGTGAAAAAAAAAGAGAGAGAGAGAGAGAGAGAGAGAGAGAGAGAGAGAGAGAGAGAGAAAAAAAAAAAAAAGGTGTTTATGATCGAAGTGTACAAGTTTGTCAAAATACGATTCCTGGCTCCCACAAGCTGATGCAGTAAACGGCTGGTCTCCATGGCAGCTTCAGGGCCGCGACGGGGCACTGAGACTCGAGTTCAAAGCTCATTTAATAACCCAAACACTTGAATCCATAGATATAAGTATTGAATTGCTTAGTTTTTAATTATGCACTCAGAGGTTCACAGTGTTCAGTGTTCATCTATATTAGACAAGAATTTTCCGTTTTTTTTTATTTGAATCATTGTAAGATCTAAAGAAATAAGTTGCATTAAGGAATATCATCAAAGGTGTACATTTATTATTACATGTACATAAACACTGTAGTTCCACTGTGACAAGAATTTTCCGTTTTTTATTTGAATCATTGTACGATCTAAAGAAATAAGTTGCATTAAGGGATATCATCAAAGGTGTACATTTATTATTACATGTACATAAACACTATAGTTCCGTTGTGCATGAGGCGGTACATGGGGTGAGGCGTGTCGTGAGGAGGGGAGTGCAGTAACAAGACACCTCTCCATCCGAAACTGACCTCTCTTTTGACCACTCTCTCCTATTTTCTTTTATAGGAGCAGTGCTAGAGATTGACTGATTGATAGTTTATTGTTGCAGGTAAACGACAAGGGAGAAGGGAGGAACATGCCATCCCAACCCCCAGACAGGGCAGAATGTGGAGCTGTTTTGTTTTTGTTTTTACTCATTTTCCCTTGTGCTGCTTCCTCTGCTGTAATAATTAAAAATGTGCCTGGTGTGTCGCCGCAGATCGTGTTCGGGGGCGAGGTGGGCGCCAACAACCTCGGGGACATCGCTATTGACGACATCTCCATCATCCAGGGCGCGTGTCCTAGTGAGTCTGCCGCCGCTTTGTGCCAGGGAATAGTTACAAGAAAATTAAAAGAAAATTAAGACTAAATAATACTGGTTTTCCGAGTAATAATCTCCAGTTCGATTAGTGAGCTGTCATTTTAGCAGCAAGAGCTCATTCACTCTATCTGTCAAAGTCCTTAGAGTTACTTAAGCGTTACACAAGACACAGAGCTTGATCGTCTGTCTCTCCATATTTTCGTCACTGTATTCTTTTTTTCGATTTTACACACTAGAGTAGAGTATTACATGTAAGGACAGGAGAGATGAGGCTAGAGGTATTAGAAACTGATTAGAATTGAACTAAATGTTAAAAGGGTAATGACTAGTATTTCGGCAGGATTTTCTCACTTTATTCAGCTCGTTAGACTCCACTTGTGAAATACAGATTGCCACTCTACTTCACACAGCAACATTGTTTCGTATCCTATTTCTGTGACGTCCTTTCTCCTCAGGTGCACCTCAAGTGGCGGCCGGCCAGACTGGTGACTGTACCTTCGAGGTGGACGAGTGTGGCTGGGTAAGTCCGGGCCCTCGCGAGCGTCTGGACGAGATGGACTGGGTGAGGACGGTGGCCGCCGACAACCGCGCCCCGCAGCGGGACCACACTCTGGGCACACTACAAGGTGGTGAGAGGAGGGGCTGAGGGGAGGGAAGGAGAGGCGAGGAAAGGCTAGCTAAGGAGTGAGACTGGAAAGAAGACAGAGTGATAAAACTAACACTAGAGTAGAGTCGTACATGTTAGGACAGGAGAGATGAGGCCAAGAACTTCACCGAGGAGGGGCGAAAGGTTTTAAAGAATGGGTAGCCAAGGAGGGAGACTGGAAAGAGGGGAGAGCGATAAAACTAACACTAGAGTAGAGTAGTACATGTAAGGACCTTCGTTGACAGAATATCGTACTCAGAGCCGCATATTTACCGGTTTCTGCCCCATAACTATTGCCAAAAAGCACCAATAATTAACCATTTTAAGGATAACCATATATGAAGGCAGTTATTTGGGTGATGAAAGCCGTTTTGGGGTCGAAAATCATCAAACAAGAGGCAGAGTACGACAATCTGGCAGCGTTGGTAAGGACAGGAGAGATGAGCCCAAGAACTACACCGAGGAGGGCGGAAAGGTTTTTAAGAATGGGTAGCCAAGGAGGGAGACTGGGAAGAAGGGAGAGCGATAAAACTAAACACTAGAATAGAATAAAACATGTATGGAAAGGAGAGATGAGGCCAAGAACTACACCAGGAGAGCGAAAAGGTTAAAAAAAGAAATTCCACTGACGGAGAGATGTACGGTAAAAGTGTTCTTGGTGTGGGAGAAGACGTCTGGCTGTACATGTTTGGTAAAGTTGGGGGTGTACGCTATAGCTGCGCGTGGCCTCGGTGCTCATCTTCGTTGCAATAGCCCTAGAGCGAGGATATTGTTCACGCGTTGGAAAAACTCTGGGACGGAGGACTCTTGTTATTTATTTATTATTTTTACTGCAAAGAAATAGTTCAAGGGCAATAAAAAGAAAGCGTAGAAAAAAGCCCACTAATCGCTGCTCCTATAAAAAAAGAAAAGTAAAGAATGACACAACACAGGATAGAGATAACAGGGGTTTCTGCATGGCTGTATGGCAAAGGATCGGAATCTAACGGTTTGTACCTCACGGGCGAACAGACTTAAAATCGCGTTTGTCTGTCCGTCTTTCCACAACAGCCCCGACCAGATATTTGCCTCACTTCAGATTTGCTTTCTTTAAGTCTCTCCAGTAATGGGTGGGCTCAACGTTGCCAGATTATCGTACTCAGCCGATTATATTTCCCGACTTCCTACCCCTAAACTGTCTTCTGGGGTCCAATAAAGAAACTAATTTATGGTTATCGTTAAAAGAGTTAGATTCTAATGTTTCTTGGCAATAGGTAGGCGTCAGAAACAGGTAAATACTATGCTCTGAGTACGACAATCTGGCAACGGTGGGTGGGCTATCGTAGACACTTGTTGCCTTCCCTCTCTCTCCTTGTACTCCAATAATCATCAATATTATCTCGTCCTCTTTCTATTTTAGGGGCAGTAAGCAGTGGGCTTTTTTTTTTCATTATTGTTTTCTGTTTTTAAGCTCTTGATCTGTCTCCTTTGCCTTAAAAAAAAAAAAAAATAGATCATCGCTTTCACTTCTGTTTTCTCTTCCTCGGCGTCTCAGGAGTTTGGGGGCTGCAGAATTAGCTCCTCATAGGGCCAGTTCCACAGTTCCCCATGATGGGTTAGTAAGCTCCCAAACCAATACCAGAGCCTTCGAAATTTCCTTGTATAGTGTCTGGGGTTTATATTTAAGTTCACAAATTCGATGAAACTATACCGGAAAAGTCTTGTGTATTTAGTGTGGCATCGAAGACCTCACCGTTTTGGATTGTATGGGATTCTATAGTTTGGTTCGGGCTGTTACGAAGACACTGTGTTGGACTGTGAAATCGGCTCATGGTGTCCGCAGTCCTCCCTGTCTACCTGATTCGTCTTTTAAAGATAATAACAATAAAAAAGTAACGGTTTGTTCAGACTTACATGATAGGTCTCAGCAGTGTCAAGTCGGTAGGGGCAAAATCTAAGTCATGGGTAGGAGCTAAGTCTATTATACACCAAGTCAAGTCATACGCAGGTTTGTGGGAGGAGACACGGCCGAGGCGTGGTTTATGCGTGACACTGCTTGAAGCCAAACTAGAGAATGTAGAAACAGGGATTTAGAGAAAACGAAGAAAGGCGGACTGATTTAAATCGATCACTTCAACATGCCCCCCGCCGTTTGTAGGCAATGGAATTACAGTCACGCAATAGCACAATAAAAAGACATATTTTTTCGGCAGTGGCTTGCCTGAACGCGCTGTGAAAGGAGGCGAGAATGCACATCCAGAGTGCCCATACGGCCCCAACTTTAGTCACCCCTGAAATGGCGGGTATTTTTTTTTTAGCTTCAAGTGACATCATCCCGCTGCTCCGCCCCCAAACCGCCTCCTGTGCGTACCGGTCGCAATTTTGAAGCAGAGTGACTTGACTTGCTGTATATAGACTTAGGGTAGGAGAACATGACTGGAATGCACATCCGTCGAACGACTGCACAAAATTACCAACTCGGTGTCTCACGAATCTAACTTTCCTTACGCGCAGGTGTGTTTATGCTCCGTCATTCACCTCCCCTCTTGTCCCTTCCCCTTCCACCCCAGCCAGCACAATCAACAGTCCTCAAGAAGCAAAGCCAACACACACCCTTGGCCCCCCCCGCGCAGGTCGAACACAAAAATGTAAAGTGACGGAAAAGGATCTCAGTCGTGTCACACCAGGGAAAGAAAAAAAAAATAACGCGTACGAAATAATGTCGAAGTTGAAATACCGAATCTTAGGCTACTCCGATATATGGCAACCCCTTTACCCACCACAGGCTCAAGGGCTTATGCGACGGAGATGAGCACTGAGGCCACGCAGCTATATTGTATGCTCCCAACTTTACTTACTTGCAACACGAAAGGAAAAAGCCAGACTACGATTTTCGAATTTGATTATTGTGACATTTTATTTTATTTTTTATTTTTTTTATTTTTTTGCTTTCCCGTTAAAGATCAAAGTTGAAAGTTATAAAAATAGTTTGCTTGGATTCCACTTTTTTTTTTCACGTATCCTTTTTTTTTCTCCAGTCATCTTGCCTCTTAAGTCACGTTCTTGTTGTTGTTGTTGTTGTTGTTGTCCACATGTCACAAGAGTCCTTCATCAGCCTTCCACCAAACCCACGTCATTTGCCGGTTCTCGTTCTTGTTTTTTTCTGCTGTTGATCTTGTTGTTAACTTATTTGTCTATCAGTCTTTATCATCTATATAACCGTAAGTCCCAATACCACGCCTATTTTTTTTCCTTATTTCCGTCTCTGTGTTTCCTTTCTCTTCTTTGATCTTTTTTTTTCTTGTCTTTGTGTTTCCTGTCCTACTTTTTTAATATTCTTTTTTCCCCTTCTGTCTCTGTGTTTCCTCTCTCTACTTTGATCTTTTTTTTTTCTTGTCTTTGTGTTTCCTGCCCCACTTCCTTAATATTCTTTTTTCCCCTTCTGTCTCTGTTTCCTTTCTCTTCTTTGATCTTTTTTTTTTTTCTTGTCTTTGTGTTTCCTGCCCCACTTCCTTAATATTCTTTTTTCCCCTTCTGTCTCTGTGTTTCCTGTCTCTTTTTTCATCTTTTTTTTTTTCTTGAGTCTGTGTTTCCTGTCCCACTTCCTTAATATTCTTTTTTCCCCTTCTGTCTCTGTGTTTCCTGTCTCTTCTTTAACCGTCTTTTTTTCCTCAGTCTGTGTTTCCTGCCCCACTTCCTTAATATTCTTTTTTTTTCCTTCCATCTCTTTGTTTTCTGTCTCTTCTTTAATCTTCTTTTTTTTCTTGTCTTTGTGTTTCCTGCCCCACTTCCTTAATAATCTTTTTTCCCCTTCTGTCTCTGTGTTTCCTGTCTCTTCTTTAACCTTCTTTTTTTCCTCAGTCTTTGTTTCCTGTCCCACTTCCTTAATATTTTTTTTTTTTCCTTCCGTCTCTTTGTTTTCTGTCTCTTCTTTAACCGTCTTTTTTTCCTCAGTCTTTGTTTCCTGTCCCGCTCAATTATTTTTTTTCCTACCGTCACTTTGTTTCCTGTCTCACTTCCTTAACACTCTTTTTTTCTTCTTCCTTCCGTCTCTGTGTTTCCTGTCTCGCTCCTTCATTATGTTTTTTCCTTCCGTCTCTGTGTTTCCTGTCCCGCTCCTCTCCTTCCCATTCTTCCATCTCGCCTTGACCTTCTTCGTTTCACCTTCATTCTGTTCCCACTCCTTGCTTCCCCAAACCTGATCCTGCCTCAGTGCCCACCCAACCACCCGCTCCCCCTCCTCCCCCACGCCCCCAATGCCTCCTCCTCCCTGACCTTACCACCTCACCCCGTCCCTCGCCCTCCCTCACCCTGACCTGACCAACTAACGCCCGTGTTTCTCGGTCTAGGATCCGCTGCTAATGACGTGACATCAAAAGATCGGGGCAAGTGATCAACCTTTCTTTCTCCTCTCACTGTTATTTCAGACTCCCCTCACGACCCCTCCCTCAGCACCTCAAAGGCTCACTTCACACGAGCGTTTGTTTTTCCTCGTCCGGCAGAGGGCACGTGACAGGGCTTTAAGAAGGCGTGTTTTCACATGAGCGTTTTTTCCCTGCGCAGTTGTATTGCATTATCACAGATGACGAATAGAGTTGCAGTATTTATAAGTTGCACATCTATGTTTATCTAAAGTCTACGCTAAATCATTCGTTGATATGCATAATACAGCAGTAAATACGGCAGAAACATCACGACTGCCGCGCCATCTGTAGTGTTTATTGACGCCTAGAGTTGTCTGAAACGCTCGGCGACATATCGTTTGGGAGTGCGTGCGGTAGTACACTTCTGTCGCACGGCAGTTTCGCGTCACGACCACCGCGTGAAGGACCACACTGAACTTCACTGACTTCTAAACTGTATCCCGTGCGGCAAAAAAAAGAAGAAAAAAGAATAACGCTCATGTGAAGCATTGTTCACTCCTTTCCTGCCACTCCTTCCCTATCAGCACTCCTTCGAACCTGCACGTCCTCTGCCCCCCGTGCACCCCTAACCCACGGGTGACCACCTCCACCTGTACTACCCAGCTGCATCCTTGCCCTGCACCGCTCCTTCCCCCATCCTGCCTCCCCGGCCTCGACAGTCATTACTTTCTTTGCAACCCTTACAGTTTGTCCTGCATCCTTGTCTTGCACCTTTCATCCCTCTCTTCTCCTCGCTACACATTACCTCATTCACTTCTTTCTTACACCTTTTTACCTTTATTCCGTCCTGTCTAATGCCACCCCCTCAAATAGTCAACAGTCTTAGTACTCCATCCTATAACGAATGTGTGTGTGTGTATATTTTAGTTGATTATACGTAGCTCCACTGGACTAACAATAACTGTACAAAAAGAATGAGTAGTTGTTTTTACGTGTCAGTGCTCACCATTCAGTGTTGTATAGTGACCCGTCCTCGCCGCCGAGGCTCACCGCTGCGACCGCTCGTGCTGTACATAGGCGGCGGGTCTTGCTGCACGGACCTCTTCCTCTCCCTGTCCCACGACCCTCCATGTAGTGTACAGTTAGCAAGGACACGTCTTGTAAGGCTGAGGTCTTATTCAAGACTGAATGAAAATACTTTTATGTTTTATAAATTCAAGTCATTATACACCACTAGTTATCATGCACGTAAACGGTGTTGATTAAGCTGAATGAAGGAGAAAGTCTCCCTTGCCATTGGTGTTCTATGTGTCAAGTCAGGGGTTGTCATATCAAAGGAATCATTGCCACAATCCACGACGAGGGTTTGAGAGACTGTCTCGTTGCAGGGTTCTACATGACGCTGCCGCGGGGCTCCGTGCAGCGCGGCGGGGACCGGGCGTGGCTGGTGTCCCCCACCATGAAGGGCTCCGAGGACGCCATGTGCCTCGCCTTCTGGTGCGTGCAAGCAGAGATGAGTCTTGTGTGTTGATATCCTCTGATATTTACACAACAGTGGCCAGCAGCGGCTACGTAAACACCACCACCAAGGAACAGGACCCACGAGCCTAGTTTGTTTTAACACACTCTCCTTTAGGTACTTCATGTACGAGCCGTTCATTGACCCGTCCGGGCCGTCCCTCGGGTCGCTGCTGGTGCACGAGCGGTACGAGAGTCAGGAGGGCGACATCGTGACGCGGCCGCTGTGGTCCCTCAAGAACCACCAGGGACCCAACTGGATATACGGCCAGGCCAGGCTGCAGAACGACCAAGACTTCGTGGTAAGCTAAAGGGGCTATCACACTGGGCAAATTTTCCGTGGATCTTCAGTCAAACCACGATTTCCGCTGGCGTGGTTCTCATTTGTTTCTTGTTATTGCTGCTGCTGATGATGGTGAGTAATACCGTCGTCCTTCGGTGAAATCTACCGTAGCTTTGGAAGATCGTGGACACGTCAGAAAACCACGGAAATATGAGAACCACGCCAGCGGAAATCGTGGTTTGACTGAAGGTCCAGGGAAAATTTGCCCAGTGTAACAGCCCCTTAAGGCATGCCACCCCGACACCCGCGACACACCAAGACACACCATTACACTGTACCACACACTCCACCCCACACCACATCATGACACACTACTCCATAACTCATTACACCACAGCACACCACACATGACACCACACCATTACACAACGTACTGAGCCACAGCGCACCCCACTACAATACACTCCACCCCACCCCACCACACCATAACACACTACACCATACCACACTCTAAACCGTCAGTCAGTCAGTAGTCTTTGCGGTACACCTCTTCGGATACTTTACAGGAGCAGCGAGTAGCGGGCTTTTTTTTTTATTGTTGTTTCCTTTTTTTGTGCCCTTGTGCTGCCTCCTATGCTGTAAAAAAACAAACAAAAAAAAAAACACTCCCTTTCCATGTGTCACTCTTTACACCCTCCCTCTTCACAAACTACTCACACACACACGTTCCCTCTTTACCTACTCGTTCATACACTCGTTCCCTCTTGGCATATGTTCCATCTTTGCACACTCTTTACATGCATACGTTCATCCTACATACTTCCTTGCAGGTGGTGTTCGAGGGGATGTGGGGGAGCAGCCGCGCCAACGGGTTCATGGCGCTGGACGACATCACGATCTTCCGCGGCGACTGTTCAAGTGAGTCGCAGCGAGGGCATCGTCGTAGCCTGATACAGCACTTTTAGTTTCCCTGCAGTGCCCTCTTCCTTGTCTTATATTCTCTTTCCAGCATTGCGTTCTTCCTTGTTTCTTCCTTTTTTTGCCGCGTTGTCTGGGGAAAGCAGAGGAAGGCAAGTGATGAGTCTCCGGCATTATCTCGAGATGACGTTTGCGCTGTTCTTTGTCTTATATTCTCTTTCCAGTATTTCGTTCTTTCTTGTTTCTTCCTTCTTTTCCCCGCGTTGTCTGGGGAGAGAAAGCAGAGGAAGGCAAGTGATGAGTCTCCGGCATTATCTCGAGATGACTTTTGCGCTCTTCCTTGTCTTATATTCTCTTTCCAGCATTGTGTTCTTTCTTGTTTCCTTCTTCTTTTCCCCGCGTTGTCTGGGGAGAGAAAGCAGAGGAAGGCAAGTGATGAGTCTCCGGCATTATCTCGACCTTGTCCTCATAAAAGCATTGTGGATTATACTACTTTTGCACCCGCTTTCTCAGACTCCTTCGGCTCTCACAACACAGATTCCCAAAGGCCAGAGAGGAGATTAGTCGGGTTCTTTTCACATTCACGGTGCGAAAGCTTTGTCATACTATATCACTAGACTCATGAAACTACCCACGGATACACCCACAACCTCTACGAAAGCCATGTCAAGTGTGTTCGTGAGTGTGTGAAACCTGAGATGCTTGGGAATATGTATCTTTCTTCGGTTATATTCTCAGACACTTCCGCTTCTCACATCAGCTCTATCCAAAGGTCAACGAGGAGATGAGTCATGTTCTAACGAGTGCTTTTTTAAGGTTCATAGCAAATTTCATCTGTATTTCCTCCTGCCTACGACTTTAACCCTTTCAAGAGGAGGGTATCAGGACACCTCTCCTCCCGAAATTGACCCCTCTTTTGGCCACCTCTTTGGATTCTTTTTAGGAACAGCGAGTAGCGGGCTTTTTTTTTTATTGTTTCCCTTTTTTTGTGCCCTTGAGCTGTCTCCTTTGTTGTAAAAAAAAAAAAGAAGAAGGGTCAAACTACCATCAGGGTCATAAAACTACCCATTTGAGATTGGGCGACGAAATGAAATGTTTAAGAAAATGTCTCTATGCGTCTTAGGGTCGTATTTTAAAACATTTCGTCGCCCAAGTTCACATATTTGACATGGCTTTCGTAGGAGCTGTAGGCCTTTCCAGGGGTAGTTTTATGACCCTGGTGGTAGTTTGACCCTTCTTCTGTACCGTGAACCTTAAAAAACACTCATGAAAACCAGATTGATCCCCTCTTTGACCTTTAGAAATAGTTGATGTGGGAAGCGATGGTGTCTTAAAATACGGCCCTTTTTTTTTTTTTTTTTACAACAAAGGAGACAGCTCAAGGGCACACAAAAAAAGAAAACAATAATAAAAAAAAAGCTCGCTACTCGCTGCTCCTAAAAAAGAAACAAAACAGGAACAAAACAGGTGGCCGAAAGCAACATCCACTTACATCCGCTCCTCTTTCTTCCTCCCTTCCCAGCCTTGCCGCCGAAGGGAAGCACATCCGGCGGCGACTGTTCCTTCCAGCACAGCGCCTGCCAGTGGAAGAACATCACCTCGGACTCCGACTTCCGCTGGACCACCGCCTCCATCTCGCGCCGCCCCGCCAACCTCCCCGACCACACCTTCGGCGGCCCCAGTGCGTGACGTGACGTGCTTCGATGTCTTGAACTTGCTTTGCTCTTTTAGTTGCCCGTGACTTTTTTTTTGTCTTGATTATATGTTTAAGGTCATGTGAGTGGTTGTTGGGTTTTCTTTGTTCGGTTTAGTGTTCAGTCGCTCTTTCTCTTTCTCAGCTTCATTTCTTTCATGCAGTTTGCGAATAATCATGTTTTTGTTTCGTCATTTTCCTTCTTATATATATTTTTTCCACTACTTTTTATAATTCATTCCTAAATATTTCGTTAATCCATTTCTTACGTTATTCACGATAGTAGTTTCTTCCCCCTCTATTAACTATCATAACTTTTCTCCTTCATTTTTGCATTTAGCTCTTTCACATCCCTTTCGTCGTCCCCTTCCTCAGTCAGCTACTTATACCATCATGATTTTTTCCCAACCTCATATGCATGTAGCCCTCACGTCTTTCTCCTCCCCTCCGTCAGTCGGCTACGCATACTTCGACGTCTTCAACCAGAACGCGCGGCCGCAGACCCTCAGCCTGCTCTCCCCGCCGCTGGACAAGAGTGAGGACAACGCGCCCGTCTGCCTCACCTTCTGGTACGCCTACTTCGGCGCCTCGGACACCACGCGCCTCAAGGTGGTGCGCGAGTCCTACGATCGCGGCGCGGCGGACGAGGCCCAGCGCTTCGGCGGGGCCATTGTGGTGCGTACGGGGGGCATTATAAGGGCTGGGGACGGGGCGGGGGAGGAACTGTGGGGGCATCATAGAACCCTGCATCACTTGTATGTGGGTCATGGTACTCGATGTCAGAACTAGGAAATCCCACATGTCTTTGGGCCAGTTTCACAGTTCCCCATGATCGGTTAGTAAGCTCCCAAACCAATACCAGAGCCTTCAAAATTTCCTTGTATAGTGTCTGGTGTTTATATTTAAGTTCACAAATTTGATGAAACTATACAGGAAAAGTCTTGTGTATTTAGTGTGGCATCGAAGACCTCACCGTTTTGGATTGTATGGGATTCTATAGTTTGGTTCGTGCTGTTACGAAGACACTGTGTTGGACTGTGAAATCGGCTCTTTGTCATCTTAAAATCCCATCAATTCTTCGGGTCTGAAAGCATATCAGTTCTCAAGAGATTAAAAGGGTAACAGTTTAATAGCTGATCCTAAATACCTCTGTCATCTTTTAAGACTATCAATGAATTCTTCTCTTTATTCACATTTCTTTATATCTGTGAGCACATGAAATATATAATGCTGAATACCTTTTCCACCTTAAAAGGTTATCAATGCTTTCTTATTTTCATTCACTCCATAGTATAGAGCTCTACATCATTGAATATAGATAAAAGGTACCAGTATAAGAAATATATGATTATGAATACCTTTGTCACCCTCGGAGCTTTTTCCTTTGCCTTCACTCACTGGGTCGTCCTTCGCAGCTGTGGGAGTTAGTGGGCAACCTCGGACGGCAGCGACCAGAGTGGCAGTTCGGGCAGGTGGAGGTGGACGCCTCGGCCGACTACCGCGTCTCGCTGGTGGGCATGGCGAGCAACGGCGGCTTTGCTATCGACGACATCAAGATATTCCCAGGATCTTGCAGCTGTGAGTACCGGGGTCAAGGGCGCAGCGAGGGGGAACGAGGTCACTGGGTTAGGGCAAGGTTCTACAAAAGGAGTCAATGCCAGACGCCGGGAGGTACTCAGTTCTCAATATTATCGTGATCTTAGACTGTGAGTTGTTTTTTTTACAACAAAGGAGGCAGCTCAAGGGCACAAAAAAAGGAAAAAAATAATTAAAAAAAAGCCCGCTACTCGAATCGTATCAATAAGAGACTTGCTAATGAACGTGAGAGTAAGGTTTTGAATGTTCGTGAGGGAGTATTTACGAGAAGGGATTTACTCTTATATGAAAAGGTGCGGAAACAAAAACTCGGTCATTCACAAAGTGTCTAAAAGAAATGATGAGAGAGAACAAATAAATAATAGAAGGAAAGAAAAGCCAATAGTTTTTTTACGTGGCTTGGAAAAAAAAGTAAATATAAGAAAAGCATTAAGATTTCAGGCTGATATGAGAGATGATGTGAATATCTCGTTCTCTCTCTTTTTTTTTTTTTTACGTGGCTTGATGAAAAAACTAACTATAAGAAAAGCATTAAGATTTCAGGCTGGCATGAGAGGTAATGTGAATCTCTCGTTATCATTTTTTTCGTCGCACGAGTGAAGGCAAACATCAGCGCAACGTGTGAATTCTTTATAATGGCAGTAGTGATCAGGGAGTGTGGGAGAGAATGTTTGTATTTTCACAGCCGTTTCAGGAGTATTGTCTCTCGAATAATGACATTGCTTTTATTTTCTACGCTGAAGTACAATAGATAATGATATAATCTGTAAGGTCGACACTCACTCATACGGCTTTTGCGTGGAGCCATATCGTCACCTTCGTAAACAAACCGCCTAAGTCATTATTTTCGACTTTCCAGGAAATCAGAAAAGGACTGTTACTATCTCATTTGGCTTAAGAGTTAGGCAGAAATGTAAAGGTTAATTCTAGAACACTCGAACCCTGAATGACGAAGACAACTATACAAAAACGGGCGTCACATGATGAAAAATTGATGTGGAGAAAAACCTGGAAATCTATAAAAAGTGATTTAGGCGATTATTTCATGAGGGTGACGATATAAAGGACAGATAAGCAGAGTAGAAGCATCTATGTAAGTCCCCCATCAGCTGAGATACCCGCATTTATCCAGACACTCACAACATACAGATACATATACCTCCATTCCTACGTGCATACATATCTACATACTCAAACACACCCTTTACACGTCCATACTTACCTACCTACATACATACATACATAATTGTTATAAGAATAGGATATAAGCAAGAACTTAGTCTCGAACAAGATGGTGGATGAATGGAACAAACATTTGAACGCATTTGAAAGCTTTAAATGGAGGTTAGATGCACTTACGGACGGGAAGGGAATTTGGTGGACGATCCATCTTCAGGAGCCGCCGTGTGTAAGCCGTTGGGACTTTCATATCCTTGTGTTCCTTGTGTATTTTTATAACATACATTCAACGCATCTGTTTGTCCCTCCAGTGAGACCTGAGAACGCAGACCCCTCAACGGGAGCCACAACGGACGAGCTTCCCATGGACATCTAGACCCGCTCCGCCCTGCCAAGACCCCGAGACCCCGCCCCGCCATGACCCCGCCCCGTTAGCCACTGCAAGGAGGGTGACCGGCGTGACATGGAGAGGACTGACGGGGCGGGCCGCGGCGACGACGATCCAGGCCCATGTCTTCACGTTCTTCATTTGTTTTTTTTATCACTGATGTGCAATAAGAGTTAATGCAGTGATGGTGTAGTGTAGAGTAGCACAGCACATCTTTTTTTATCACTGTACTGAGACTCTGAAGCATGGTGAGTTCAATGCAACCGAGATGAACGTGATAAGTATACGGTTAGAATGTGGCCTCCGAATTTGTGACACAACCTTTTAATCATTGTACTGAGACTCTTTACCAAGGTGTGTCCGATACAACCGAGATGAACGTGACAAAAACGGTTAGTATGTGGCCACCGAATGTCCAGCACAACCTTTCTATCACTGTACCAAGATGAACGTGACAAAAACGGTTAGTATGTGGCCACCGAACGTCCGGCTTGCGAGTGTCGGCGAGGATTACATATATATTGTTTGAGCGGCCGCCTCCGTGTGTCGCCTGCCTCCAGCGTCCCTCAGGAGCAAGGATGCCACGTTATCGTACTCACCATACTGGATTTTCCTATTTCTGACGCATAACGATTAAAAAAACCCTCTATAATTAACATTTTTAGCAATAACTTGAAATGGGTATCGTTAGTTTTATGGATGCGACGGTTTTTAGTCTGAAATAGGCGAATATAAGAAGCTGGGTACGACAATCTGGCAACGTTGCTTAGGAGCCTCTGGTGCTGGCCTCACACCTCGTGCTGGCCAGCCTTTGAATTATCATTACATTATTGCCGCTGCCTGCACCTCACGATGATGGAGAGGCGAAGAGATAGTTTATTTGTGTGAGAAAATATAGCCAAATACTTTAACCCTTTGACTGTGGATTTCCTACAAGAAGACATCACCAAGCTACAGGAATGGAACAAAAAGTGGCTGCTACAATTCAATGAAGAAAAATGTAAAGTCCTGCATTTGGGAGGGGATATCCTGCATACCAATACCACATGGGAAACACTCCACTATCCACCACAGAGGCAGAGAAAGACCTGGGACTATATTTTACCAGGCTACCAGTGAAGGCAAAATCCGTGCCAATCGCAGCGGACGGGTTAAACTCTTAGCGTATTTTCAGAATCCTAAAGATCACAAGCCAACGTGTCACTCTCTGAGCCCCGCCGTGGGTGTTACCTGGAAACACGGTCACGTACACACCTGGACGACCTGAACCCAACCTGCCGTGACACACCAAAACTCCTATATTGTGGCGTGTTTGCTTGGTGGTTACTTTTTTTCACACCCATAAAATCAACAAAACAACAGCGAAACAGAAAACAAAAACGCATCAGCCACCCTTGCAGTGCAGCGCCAAGTTTTCAGAACACCAAAACTCCTATATTGTGGCGTGTTTGCTCCGTGGCTACTTATTTTTACGCCCATAAAATCAACAAAACAACAGCGAAACAGAAAACAAAAACGCATCAGCCACCCTTGCAGTGCAGCGCCAAGTTTTCAGAACAAACGGACTAGCCAAGAGTACATTAAAGAATCGAGAAACAAACCCGTGGCATTATAGTTCCTGTAGTGCAACAAGTCCACTTTGTCAGTACGGGCCAACGCTGTGCCGGCTCGGGATTGACTCTTGAGACGCGTGTGTAGCGAGCGGCCCGGACGGCGCTCTCCGCCCCAAGCCCAGAACCTTTCCTTAGAGCCCCACGTGAAGCAAGAGTGAGGACTTTATACTCTCATTCTGTCTCTCTTCCACTCTTTTCTCTCTTTCTATATCTTTTCATTTTCTTTTTCTCTCCTTTTCTTTCCCTCTCTTTTTCCTTTTCTCTTCCTTTATTTATTTTTCTTTCTCTTTCTCTTTCTTTTTTCTTTTTTCTCTCCTTTTCTTTCTCTTTCTTTTTGTTTTTCCTTTTCTCTTCCTTTATTTTTTTTTTCTTTATTTTTTTTCCTTTTCTCTTCCTTTATTGTTTTCTTTGTTTCTTTCTTTTTCTTTTTTCTTTTTCTTTCTTTTTATTTTTCCTTTTCTCTTCCTTTATCTTTTTTTTCTTTCTCTTTCGTTTTCTCTCTCTCTCTCTCTCTCTCTCTCTCTCTCTCTCTCTCTCTCTCTCTCTCTCTCTCTCTCAATCTATCTATCCATCTATACCTTTCCACCCATCTATCCGTCCGCCTCCGCTCGGCTTAAACTCGTTCAAACTTTTCTTAGTGTCACAAAACCGGTCAACATTTTCATTGACTATTTATACAGAAAAAAAAACCCGCACACATATTTTCATAACCCAAGCAGGAAGGAGACTTTTATAACGCTTGCTCCTCTAGCGAGTAAGTCAGTCTAGCATCGTTGAGAACACTCCTTTAATTGCCTCCTATTAGCGAGTAAGACTTTCAAACGACGTGGCCTTAGCTTAGTCAGTCAAGGTTTTTATGTAATATTCTTCACGTTTATTTAAGTAGGTCAGTAAGGAATGAAATGAATGATCTTTGTCCTAGCATATAAGTGTATCGATATGATGTTGCTCATTGTCTTTGCGAGATAAAATTGTGATCGCTTTCTATCTTTCTATCTATCTATCATACTGTCAATCTTTCTATCAGTCAGTATCTATCTAGCTCTTTGCTTCTCTTCCTGTTTCTATCTCTTTCTCTTCCTCTTTTTTTCTTAGTCTTTATCTATCTATCTATCCAATTGTTATCTCTTTCTGTCTATCTTATATCTATCTATCAATCTGTCAATCATTCTGTCAGTCAGTATCTATCTTCTCTTTGCTTCTCTTCCTCTTTCTATCTCTTTCTTTTTCTTTTTTTCTTAGTCTTTATTTATCTATCTATCTATCCACCTATCTCTTCCTCTCTTTCTTTCCCTCTTTTCCAATCTTTCTCTCTTTCTCTTTCTATCTCTTTCTCTTCCTCTTTTTTTCTTACACTCTTTATCTATCTATCTATCTACCTATCTGTTCCTCTTCCTCTTTCCCTATCTTCCTCTCTTCCTCTTTTTCTCTCTGCTTCTCTTCCCATCTTCGTATCTTACCCTTTTTCTTTTCATCCTTGTCTCTCTATTCATCTACCTCTATATACCTCTCTTTTGACACCCACTTTCTATGGCTACGTTCGGCGTGTCTGCGTGGGTGTATACCGTGTTGTTAGAATAGTGTGTCCCCGGCAGCCGCGTCTTACCCCGGTACCCTCGCACTCATCACCTTCAGCCCTAAGTCTATATACACCAAGTCAAGTTATACGCAGGTTTGTGGGAGGAGACACGGCCGAGGCGTGGTTTATGCGTGACGTTGCTTGGAGCCAAACTAGAGAACGTAGAAACAGGGATTTAGAGAAAACGAAGAAAGGCGGACTAATTTAAATAAATCACTTCATCATGCCCTCCTTCACACCCCACACCGCCGTTTGTAGTCATTGAAATTACAGTCACGCAATACCACAATATAAAGACATATTTTTTCGTCAGTGGCTTGCCTGATCGCGCTGTGAAAGAAGGCGAACGGCCCCAACTTTAGTCACCCTTGAACTGGCGGGTATTTTTTTTTTGGCTCCAAGTGACGTCATCCCGCTGCTCCGCCCCAAAACCGCCTCCTGCGCGCACCGGTCGCAGTTTTGAAGCAGAGTGACTTGACTTAGTATATACAGACTTAGCTTCAGTCCTTCCTGTGTCCCGTTGCAAACTCGGAACATTGACACATACGACGGTGAGGACAAGTGTGTTCTCTGTTCTCGTGTTCTCGTACTCTGCAAGGGTTCACACGTGTTACTCATATGAACGCTGTATCCTTTTTTCTCTTGTTGATTTACATTAAAGTTATGAATTATTCTGTTGTTTTCTTTTTACAGAGGCTTGTATTCATAGACGTTTTCGGCTCTCAGAACAAATATTTTCCAAGGTGTAGGATGTTTTGAGCGCAGAGAACTTATTTTACTCTCTCTCTCTTTCTTTCTTCCTCTTCCTCTCTTTTCTCTTTTTCTATTCCTCTCTTTCTCTCTTCTCTCTTTTTCTATTCCTCTCTTTCTTTCTTCCTCTTCCTCTCTTCTCTCTTTTTTATTCCTTTCTTTATCTCTTCCTCTTTTTCTTTCTGCTTCTCTTCCTCTTTCCAGCTCTCTCTCTCTGGCTCTCTTTTCTTGATAACAGGTGAGTCTTTTACTGTTGGCGGTGGAACAGTTATTAATATAGGTGCAGCGCCAGGTCACGATGTCAACCCTGCACCCGATGGAAAACTTATCATACTTACCAACTAAGTATCTAAAGACCCAAGGGAACAACGACTATCCAAAACAAGGCCACGGAGGAGAGATCAATCGGATTCTCTAGAGTGTGTTTTTTCACGTTTATTTTTTTTATAGCAGAGGACTCAGTTCAAGGGCATAAAAAAAAGGTAACAAATATAAAAAAAAAAGCCCGTTACTCACTGCTCCTAAAAAGAGTTAGAGGAGTGGCCATGGTGTATAAGCCTTCTCAACTTATCACTAGGCTCAGAAAACTACCAGTGGAGAGTCTTATCAAATCTGGGTGTGTGAGCTCCGCAATGTTTGAGGATAGGACCCGAGTCTAGCGCAGCGAGGCACCCAAGGCTGTTCATAAGCATAGTCACAAAAAAGGGAGCCATATTGGGACACCCCGAGCGATGGGAACACGCCGTCACCGCAAATTACCCTCCATCCATACATTAGTTTTTTGTGACTAAAGCAGACTCGGTGAGGTGCGTGCGCTGGAGGAGCCCATCGACACACCATTCTCTCGAGGACAGCAATGATTAAAGTAAGAGAACGTGTGAGTGTTGTTATATATAATGGCTGCGTCTTGGCACTAGGCCCATGGATGATCTTTGTCCTAGCATGTAAGAATACCGATTTGATTTTGCTCATTGTCTTTGCTAGATAAAATTATAATCTCTTTCTGTGTATCTATCAAACGGTCAGTCTTTCTATCAATCAATGTCTATCTTTTTCTCTCTGCTTCTCTTCCTCTTTCTATCTCTTTCTATGTATCTATCTATCTATCAAACTGTCAGTCTTTCTATCAGTCAATGTCTATCTCTTTCTCTCTGCTTCTCTTCCTCTTTCTATCTCTTTCTATGTATCTATGTATCTATCAAACTGTCAGTCTTTCTATCAGTCAATGTCTATCTCTTTCTCTCTGCTTCTCTTCCTCTTTCTATCTCTTTCTCTTCCTTTTCTTTTCTTCTTTCTTTGTCTCTATTCATCTGTCTACCTATCTATCTATGTCTTACTTTTCCTCTCTTCCTCCTTTGCCCTCTTTCTCTCACAAACCCACATCTGATAAGACTTTCGTAGAGGTTGTTGTGGGTATATCCATGAAGTGTTTTATGAACCTAGTGATAGTTTGACAAGTCTTCTGCACCATGAACGTGAAAAATCACCTAGTACCCACATTCGATAAGGCTATTCTAGAGGTTGTGTTAGTATTTCCATGGTAGTTTGAGGAGTCTAGTGATAGTTTGACAAGGCTTCTGCACCGTGAATGTGGAAAACAGCCATAAAAACTCGACTCATCTCCTTTGTGGCGTTTGGAAATATATATTGTGAGACCCGAGAACGTTAAGCTAGATTCGTCAACATCAGGCGGGTGCAGTGACGTACGAAAGACATCAAGGAGAGACTCACCTGCATGCCACAACACCTGGTATTTTTAAAGACTGGCAGGTAACAGAGGCAAGGGTGTATCGGGGAACCCAGTCGTCCATCCGTCTCTGCTCCAGTCACGGCATAGAGCCCCTCCTCCCGTGCGTGGTCTTAAGTCATAGGCAGCCTCCACCCGAACCCCATGACACCGCAGCAGCAACACTAAAGGACAGCCAGCTAACACAAACAAAAGGTATAAGGGAGGTCAGGCCATCCATCTGTCTCTGCTCCACTCCTTGCTGAATAAAATTTCTCCCGCGAATGGTCTAACGGCAGCCTCCACCCAACTCCCGTAACAGACCACCGTGGCAACACCCTCCCTGTAACACCCACCCTGCAACACCCACCCTGCAACACTCACACGACCTCCCTCTGCGCCGGGCTGAAAAACAACTCCCTATTCCGTTTCGCAATTGAGGTGGAGTCAAGGAAAGGTGGCGATTTTTGCCGCTGGGAAAAGAAAACGATACATATAATTAATCTCCGCCAGTTTCCCACATGAGTTCCCTTCAGCCGACTTCCTGGGTGTTTAGAGGCGCCCCGCGGGTCACCTTAACCCCTGAACCTGCCCCCCCCCACCTGAGCCCCCCCTACGAGCCACATCCCCCCCCCCACTCTCTCTTTCTCTTTCTCTCTGTCTCTCTCTTTCTCTCTCCCGATCGCGGTTCTTTGGCGTGGGAAGGTCACTCTCGTCCTGCAGTCACGTGACACTTTTGCGGCTGAGAGAGAAACTTTATAGGAAATAATTATGAGTGATCTTATCAGTGTGTGTGTGTGTGTGTGTGTGTGTGTGTGTGTGTGTGTGTGTGTGTGTGTGTGTGTGTGTGTGTGTGTGTGTGTGCTCTTACCAAAAATGTGTGTGTATACGATGGCGATGTTGACGATTTGTTGTTGTTGTTGTTGTTGTTGTTGTTGTTGTTGTTGTTGTTGTTGTTGTTGTTGCTCCTGGTGTGGGGGGGGGGGTGATGCTACTGCTGCTGATGATGATGATAGAGCTGAATCAATATTTGTTTTTAATTCAGTATAATCATAATGTATGAAGCTGCTACTACTACTACTACTACTACTACTACTACTACTACTACTACTACTACTACTACAACTACTACATCAACAACCACCACCACTACTACCCCCAATACAGTAACTTATCCCAACCTCTCATTTGCTCTTCCTTTCCCCGACCCCCCCCCCGGGCTCAATCCCCCTGCAACCCCCCCCCCCCTCTATCCCCGGCCCACACCACCCCCACGCGCGGCACCTTGAGAGCGCCACTGGACCTTAGCGCCACACTCAGGCCGCCTTCCCTTCCCTTCCACACCCTCAGTTCGTCGTCCGCCGTCATCCGGGCCACACCTCCCTCCGCGGCGCACCTCCCTCCTTGCACAGACGACACTCAAGCCTCGACCTGCAGCCACTAAATCACTTGTCTAGTACTGCAGCGCGGGACTTCCTGCTTCGCGCTGCTCGAACCCCTTGCCTCGAGTCTTGTCTGAGCTCTCCGTTCGTCGCGCGCATCCCCGTCCGCGCAGGTCTGTTTCAGTAAAGCTGTGAGCGGTGGCGTGGCGGCAGGACGGGTTAGTCAAGCGTTGGGTTCTGATTTTTCACGCCATATCGACTGCTTTGCCTTCGTTGCCCGCCTGCCCGTCAGCCTCCCGGGGCGTGGTGACCAACGCCCGGCGGGATGAGGGGCGCGGGGTGCCTCCTGAGGGCGGCCTTGGCGGTGGCTGTGTCGCTCTGCACGGTGGTGGCGGCCAGTGAGGACACGCCAAGCCAAGGAAGAAGAAGAAGAGGAGGAGGAAGAAGAGGTGAGTGATGAAGGAATGGAGATGACGAGAACGAGGAGGAGGAGGAGGAAGAAGGAGGTGAGTGGTGAATAAGAGATGATGAGAAGGAGGAGGAAGAAGAGGTGAGTGATGAAGGAATGGAGATGATGAGGAGGAGGAAGAAGTAAAAGATATGTGATGAAGGAGTGGAGATGACGAGAACGAGGAGGAGGAAGAAGAAGAAGAGGAGGAGGTGAGTGATGAAGTAGTGATGATGAGAAGGAGGAAGAAGAAGAGGAGAGTGATGAAGGAATGGAGATGACGAGGATAAGGAAGAAGTAAAAGACGTGTTTAAGAAGTGTGGATGACGAGAACGAGGAGAAAGGAAAGAGGAGGAGGTTGATTAATTTACTGGAGTATGTAGTAACAGTGGGAGGAGGAGGAGGAGGAGGAGGAGGATTTAGGAAGAAGAAAACCATAAAAAGGGCCACAAAATAAGGAAGCGAGGAGAAGGAAACAAAAAAAAGGAGTAAACTAGAGATTGCAGGGTAGAGGAGGAGGAGGTCGACGAGGAGAGAGAGAGAGAGAGAGAGAGAGAGAGAGAGAATAAGAAAAAAAGTAATTGATATATATTCTGTTTAAAACTTTTGTCTTCATTAATACATCACACGCCCTCTTTATCTCTCTTTCTCTGTCTTATCTCTCTCTATTATCTCTCTCTCTCTCTCTCTCTCTCTCTCTCTCTCTCTCTCTCTCTCTCTCTCTCTCTCGCGAAAGGGTGGGGAGTAAGCGAAGAAGAAATAAACAAACTGGAGACAACAAGGAGGAATAGGAGAGAGGATACGAAAGTCGGGCATAAAGAAGAACTAAAAAAACAAAAAAAACAATAAAGGAAGAGGAAGAGAAGGACGCGAGAAGGCGGAAGAGAAACGGATATTGAGTCGACCACTGAAACGTTCTTGAGTAATTAACCGGCGGCCCAGGACTCAAATCATCCACCGTGACTCATTAACCGCCTCTCCTCTTCCGATGAGTGTTCCGGTTTCATTCATCGTCCTCATGTTCATCGGTGTTCATCGCGGCCTTCTTCCATCCTCCCCCCCCCCCCCCTTCCCCTGTCTTTCCCTCCCCTCTCTCTCTCCCTTTGCCTGGCTCTCAATCCATCGCCTCTCCTTCCACTCTCTCCCTTCCTGTCTTTTCCTGCATCCCTATCCCCTCCGTTTACCTCTCTCTCCATCCTTATCTCTTACCTCCCTCCTCTCTCTCTCTCTCTCTCTCTCTCTCTCTCTCTCTCTCTCTCTCCACTTTCCCCTTCCATCCCCACCCTTCTCCCACCTCTTCCTCCATTCCCATCCCTCTCCCCTTACCTTTCCCTTCCCTCCACTTCTTCCCTCTGCCTCTTCCACCATCTCCACCTCTTACCCAGCCTCTCTCCTCCCCTCTCACCCTCCCCCAGCCTCTCTCCTCCCCTCTCCCCCTCCCCCAGCCTATCCATCTCCCCTAATCCGAGTGAGGAGAGGCTGGTCGTCATCTGTGGTCCATATCGTAACACAAACCACATCATATACTTAAGCTTACCTACACACACGCTTACGTACATGTGCGTTAGATGGCGTGTACACATAACCATCACCACCATCATCACCACTATCATCACTGTTTACACGCCCTCATCACCATCCCATCACCATCTCATCACACGCATGTCCTCTGCACCCCGTCAACACACAACACTCAACACCCTCCCTCTCCTCTCCTTGCGCCATATTACGCTGGACGCCGGGCCAAGTAGCGGCTTCTGTTTGTTTGCCATTCTTTGCACGCTGCCAAATAACTCCCTGGGGCGCCTTTTCCTAAACTGTTGCACCCGGCACGGTTTAGGTTGATTTGGGTTAGGTTAGGTTAGGTTATGCTAGGTTGATTCTTCTTGCGTACTTTTTTGGGTTATGTTAGGTTGATTCTTCTTGTGTACTTTTTTGGGTTATGCTAGGTTGATTCTTCTTGTGTACTTTTTTGGGTTATGCTAGGTTGATTCTTCTTGCGTACTTTTTTGGGTTATGTTAGGTTGATTCTTCTTGTGTACTTTTTTGGGTTATGTTAGGTTGATTCTTCTTGTGTACTTCTTTGGGTTATGTTAGGTTGATTCTTCTAGTGTACTTTTTTGGGTTATGTTAGGTTGATTCTTCTTGTGTACTTTTTTGGGTTATGTTAGGTTGATTCTTCTTGTGTACTTTTTTGGGTTATGTTAGGTTGATTCTTCTTGTGTACTTTTTTGGGTTATGTTAGGTTGATTCTTCTTGTGTACTTTTTTGGGTTATGTTAGGTTGATTCTTCTTGTGTACTCTTTTGATGTTTCTTTTAGTTCAGCTGCAGGGTCAGAAGTCTCGTTAGTTATTCAGTTGTTCGGTGAAGTGAGTTGGCTTGTGACACGACGCTTTGAGAGTTTATGGTATGCTAAATATCCGCAGTTTACTTCTTTTTTTCATGTATATCTTAAGAGCGTTGAAAGTTTAAAGTATGCTAATTATCCGCTTTTTTCTCATAATTTGTCAGATTCAAATCGTGACATGACGCGTTGAAAGTTTAAAGAATGCTAAATATTCGAATTTTTCATAATTTCTAATATTTACTCCTATTGTTGAGCGTTAAAAATCTAAAGTATGCTAAACATCCACTTTTCTCATACACTTTCTCACATTTACTTTGTAGCACGACGCGTGAAAAGTTTAAAGCATGTAAAAAAAAAAACAATACAATTATTTTTATATTTAGTTTCTCACACTTACTCGCAAAAAGACGCCTTGAAAGTTAAAAGTCTGTTAAAAATATCCCCTTTTTTTATTATAGTTTCTCATATTTATTCGCAAAATGATAGTGAAGGCAAATAGTAACAAGGTAATGACGACGATAATGATGATAAAAGAACATAATAATAATAATAATAATAATAATAAGAAGAAGAAGAACAAGAAGAACAAGAACATCAATGACCATACTTAGACTCAGGTTAAATCATCATCATCGTCATCATCATCATCATCATCATCATCATCACCAAAAAGGTAGGTGGCGCGGGTGCTCAGGTGACGAGGAGGCCGAGAGGGCAATCAGCCGCAAACGTGTAGCGCCACAAATTAGGACAGTCTGTGATATTACTGTCATTATCACCACCACCAACATCATTATTAGCTTATCAGGAAGGATCATTACTAGAAAGCGTTAAAATCTCCTCCGACCTTGTGCTATCTCGCTCGTGGCAGGAAGGAAGGCTGTGGGAAGGATGCTGGCTGAAGAGTACCGGAGGAAGGGAAAGTGAGGAGGGGGAACTTCTGTAACTATGAGGTAAGGGTCGTGAGGAGACATACCGTCCTGACCCTAATGTTAGAATTTATTAGTGCTATGGCTTTGTTAGGGTCAGGTTAGGTGTGTTAGATGTGTTAATTAACCCGTCCGCTGCGATTGGCACGGATTTCGCCTTCACTGGTAGCCTAGTCACATATGCTCCCAGGTCTTTGCCCCTGTGGTGGGTAGTGGCGTGTTTCCCATGTGGTATTGGTATGCTGGATTTCCCCTCCCAAGATGCATAACCTCACATATTTCTTAACTGAATTGGAGCAGACACTTTTTGTTCCACTCCTGTAGCTTGGTGATGTCTTCTTGTAGGAAAGGCGCATCCACTGGGTTAAGATCCACCGCATAACCAGACTGTAATCTCCGTAATGCAGCGTCAGAAGTCTCGCTAGATATTCAGTTGTCCGGCGATGTGAGTTTTTCTGGCTTGTGACACGACGCTTTGAGAGTTTTTCTGGCTTGTGACACGACGCTTTGAGAGTTTTTCTGGCTTGTGACACGACGCTTTGAGAGTTTTTCTGGCTTGTGACACGACGCTTTGAGAGTTTTTCTGGCGAGTGACACGACGCTTTGAGAGTTTTTCTGGCTTGTGACACGACGCTTTGAGAGTTTTTCTGGCTTGTGACACGACGCTTTGAGAGTTTTTCTGGCTAGTGACACGACGCTTTGAGAGTTTTTCTGGCTAGTGACACGACGCTTTGAGAGTTTTTCTGGCTTGTGACACGACGCTTTGAGAGTTTTTCTGGCTAGTGACACGACGCTTTGAGAGTTTTTCTGGCTAGTGACACGACGCTTTGAGAGTTTTTCTGGCTACTGACACGACGCTTTGAGAGTTTTTCTGGCTTGTGACACGACGCTTTGAGAGTTTTTCTGGCTTGTGACACGACGCTTTGAGAGTTTTTCTGGCTTGTGACACGACGCTTTGAGAGTTTTTCTGGCTTGTGACACGACGCTTTGAGAGTTTTTCTGGCTTGTGACACGACGCTTTGAGAGTTTTTCTGGCTTGTGACACGACGCTTTGAGAGTTTTTCTGGCTTGTGACACGACGCTTTGAGAGTTTAAGGTATGCTAAATATCCGTAGGTTTCTTCTTTCTTCTTCATATATATCTTAAGATGCATCACACACGCTTTTGTCTCTCACAACAAATATCTATTAAGGCCACAACGAAAAGTAGGCTAGTTTTCATAAGTGTTTGTCACGTTCATGGGGCAAAAGCCATGTCAAACTATCACTAGACTCATAAAATTACACATAGCAAGCCTCACAACCTCTACGAAAGCCTTATCAAATGGGGGCGTGTAGGCCTCGAAATGTTAGAGAGAGAACAAACTATCACTAGACTCATAAAACTCTCCATGGCAAGCCTCACAACCTCTACGAAAGCCTTATCAAATGGGGGCGTGTGGGCCTTGAAAGTTTAGAGAGAGAACAAACTTCCACTAGACTCATAAAACTCTCCATGGCAAGCCTCACAACCTCTACGAAAGCCTTATCAAATGGGGGCGTGTAGGCCTCGAAATGTTAGAGAGAGAACAAACTATCACTAGACTCTTAAAGCTCTCCATGGCAAGCCTCACAACCTCTACGAAAGCCTTATCAAATGGGGGCGTGTGGGCTTCGAAATGTTAGAGAGAGAACATCGATACCCCAAAAAATTCCTGTGTGGTTTCCTCCAATTCCCTTTTAAGAGGCTGCTATTCAGACGAGGAAAAAAAATCTGCTGAACCTTAACGTACATAAAAATAGGTTAGTTAGGCTCGGAAAAAAAGAACATAACTACGAAAGAGAGATCGCAAAGAAGTATATGAAGTAAGACGAAAAATACTGTATATGCTGAGCCCAAACGTACATTAAGTAGGTTAGTTAGGCTTTAAAAAAAATAGCCCATAACTACGAAAGAGAGATCGCACAGAAGTAGGCCTAGAAGAAATAAGAGGAGATATATATGCATAACCCACACGGACATTAAGTAGGTTAGTTATCCATACAAAAAGGGAGAACGGGGAGGACTTCATACCTATACTCAAGACAAAAAAACAACATTGCACATAACACGTATATCCTAATGTACTGTTGTGAAAGGCTTACACGCCACCGACACAGCGGGGTCAGGAAAAGTACACGAGTGGGCGGGGACGCATTAGGGAATAGTTTCGATACTAGGAGGAAAAACAATGTTGCTTAATGTGATGGAGGGTTACATTAGGTGCGACAAGGTGAGCGTCGGCAGTGCGTCACGGAAAGGGAAGAGGAAAGAGGAAGCGGCTTATGTGACACTCGCGGTGAAAGGCGTGCAAGGCTTGGTGGGTGGGGGGCAGCGTTGCCAGATTATCGTACTCAGAGCATAGTATTTACCGGTTTCTGACGTATAAGTATTGGCAAGAAACATCAGGAATTAACTATTTTAACGATAACTATGAATGAATCTCGTTATTGGGGCCCAGGAGATAGTTTTGGGGTCAGAAATCGGTAAGACTAATAGGCTGAGTACGACAATATGGTAACTTTGGTTGGGGGTTATTTACACCAGTGGGAGTGAAATATAGATAGACAAGGCTGTTGGAAGTGCCGTGGAATGATTACCGATATTAAGTTTGCGTTTAAAGGGCTCGTGCCGCGGGGGATAATAAGAGGGTAAGGTAAAGGTGGGGCATACATCATACCCAACATTGCCAGATTCTCGTACTTCACCTTTTATATTTGATGATTTCCAACCCCAAAACTGTCTTCTCCGCCCTAATAACTGGCTTGGTATATAGTTAACGTTAAAATGGTTAATTATAGCTGTTTCTTGGCAATAGTTATGGGGCAGACACGGGTAAATATGATGTTCCGAGTACGATAATGTAGCATCGCTGGTCATAGCTGCAACTGGCCGCGGTCATCATTTCCGTTGCGTTGGTCCTTCGAGTCTGTGGTGGGAGAGAACTTATAACCCGACACAGAGGATTCGTATAGTTTCTTCTTAACTATCATAAGCGTCAGTGTATGCCTTGTATGTGTCGTTAGGGGAAGGAGTCTCTGATTAAACACTTGTCTTTTTGAGAACTTAATGATTCGTGCATGATGAGACGAATAAATAAATGAACACTAATTTTTCATATACGCCAATCCATATGTCGTAGAAGATGGCCGAGACTTTGCATGACGAAATAACAGTAAACACACGCAACAATAACAATAACTTCGTAGCCTCATCACACTTCAGTTTTTTTTGCTATTACGAGTGTCAGTTTATGCCTTGTAAGTGTCGTTAAGTTAAGCAGTCTCCTCTGATTCAACACTTGTCTTTTTGAGAACTTAATGATTCGTGCATGATGAGACGAATGAATAAATGAACACTAATTTTTCATATACGCTAATCCATATGTCGTAGAAGATGGCCGAGACTTTCCATGACGAAATAACAGTAAACACACGCAACAATAACAATAACTTCATAGCCTCATCACACTTCGGCTTCTTTTTGCTTTTACGAGTGTCAGCTTATGCCTTGTAAGTGTCGTTAAGTTAAGCAGTCTCCTCTGATTCAACACTTGTCTTTTTGAGAACTTAATGATTCGTGCATGATGAGACGAATTAAAAAAAAAAATGGAGTACACTAACTTCATATACGCTAATCCGAATGTCGTAGAAATGGCCGAGACTTTGCATGACGAAATAACAACGAAATTGACCTCTCTTTCGGCCACCTCCTTGGATTCTTTTTAGGAGCAGCGAGTAGCGGGCTTTTTTTTATTATTATTTCCTTTTTTGTGTGCCCTTGAGCTGTCTCCTTTGTTGTAAAAAAAAAAAATAATAATAATAATAATAATAACTGCGCAGCCCTATCACATTTCAGTTAACAGACTCTGGAATCATCATATCGCACAAATCACGTCTTGGGAGCATATGATAGTGAAATAACAATAATAACAATAATGATAATAACAATAAGAAGAAATAACGCTGCAGCCCCACCCCACTTACATAAAATAGGCGCTGAAATGACTCCCGGGTTGTAAATCACGTCGCGAGGGGAGGGAGTGAGCGGGGCGGGGCGGGTGTCGCTGGCGGGGCGGGGCGGGGCGGCTGGTGTTTCAAGATTAGGTTATTTCCGACGTCCTTGAGCGGTTTTCCTGCTGGACGATCTTACCTGAATCGCGGGAGATCGTTTTATTATTGTTTCTCCCGCCATTATCTATCATTATTATTATTAGAAGGAGGAGTAGGAGGAGAAGAGGGAGAAATTGTAGTTGTAATAGTAGAAGTAGTAGCCTGGTAGTAGTGAAAGTAGTAATAGTAGTGGTAGTTGTTGTAGTAGAAGTAATAATAGTAGTAGTTTTAGTAGCATTTTCCTCTCTCTCCTCGTCTTCCTCGTCTTCTTCTTTCTCCTCCTCCTCCTCCTCCTCCTCCTCCTCCTCCCCTTTCTTATTCAAATTTTTGCTTTCTCTTCCTTTTTCATTTTCCTGTTTCACCTCCTCCTTTTCTGCTCCTTCCTCCTCCTGCTCCTTCTCCTCCTCTTCCTCTTCCTTTTACCACCACTACTACTAATACTACGTCAATTTCCCTTCCCTTCGTCTTGCCGTGAATTAGAACAGAAGAATGGCAGGAAGCGTGAGTGATTGCCGTCTCTGCCTAGCCTTCCCAGTCCATCAGTCGCGCGCGCCACTTTCCCCGTCTTCCTCTCTGCCACCGCCGGAGTGAGAGTCGGGCTGCGTGACCCAAGGACGCGGGCGGGACAGACGAGGCGGCTGCTCCGTTAGTCAGGTTGCAATTAGAGGAAGGAGCAATGTACCAGATTGTCTTACTCAGCCTCTTATCCTTACCGACTTCCGAGCCAAAAACTGTCTCGTGGACCCCAAGAAGGAGATTCACTTATAATTATTGTTAAAACAGTTAATTCCTGATGTTTCTTGGCAATAGTTAGGCGTCAGAAACCGGTAAATGCTATGCTCTGAGTACGATATCTGGCAACGGTGGGAAGGAGCGTCTAGGGGGCGTGAAAATGAAGAGGTTTGAATGCTACTGGGACGTGTTGGTTAGTCCTTCTTACTCCCAGGCAGCTTAATCGGACTTGCATTTGTCTTACTTACGCACCATTATCCGATATTTTAAAGGAAGGGATTAGAACGGCGTATCGTGTGCATGGAGATGAAAGAGGTTTGAAGGGACTTAGATACGAGATAGCTATTCCTTCTTACTCCCAGGCAGCTTAATCGGACTTGCATTTGTCTTACTTACGCACCATTATCCGATATTTTAAAGGAAGTGATTAGAACGGCGTATCGTGTGCGTGGAGATGAAAGAGGTTTGAAGGGACTTAGATACGAGATAGCTATTCCTTCTTACTCCCTGACAGCTTAATCGGACTTGCATTTGTCTTACTTACGCACCATTTTCCGATATTTTGAAGGAAGTTGAGAGAGGTTTGAAGTGATTTAGATACGTGTTTGTTATTCCTTCTACTCCTGTGTGTGTGTGTGTGTGTGTGTGTGTGTGTGTGTGTGTTTACAGCAGAGGAGACAGTGCAAGGGCGTAAAAAAAAACAAAAAAAAAACAATAATGAAAAAAAAGCCCACTACTTACTGTGTGTGTGTGTGCGTGTGTGTAGAAAAGTTTAAATATTTGGAAGCGTATCAGTTGTTGTTTTTCTTCCTCAACTTTACCGGAATCCCTTTTTTTTCACTTCCTCGCCACTCTCCGTTATTCTCAAGGACGTAATTAGAAAGAGAAAAAAAACGTCTCATGTGTGTGAAGAAGGTTTGTTTCTGGTAAGGATAGTGATTTAGAAACGTGTTAATTAATCCTACTTTTCCGCAATCACCTTCATCGACATTTCTCTTTTCTTGCTCCCTCGCCCCCTTCCGTTATTTTGGCAGCAACCAGAGTGCGTTTAGACATTGTATTAATAGGTTTGTTTGTTCATGGATGCGTTTCAGTTACTCCAACATCGGAATTTCTCTTTTATAACTTCCTCTCCATCTTCCGTTATTTTGGCGATGACTAGAAGAGCGTTTCGTGGATGTGATGTGCGGAGAGGCTTGTTTGTTTCTGGGACGGATGGTGAATTGGATACGAGCTGTCTAATCACGCCGTTCCCTCTTGTCAGCGTCTATATCTTTGCCTACAGTGCTGTCTTTCTTTCTTTCTTACTTCCCCAACATTCCCCTTTACTTCCTTTACTCATTAACTCCTGTACTTCGGTGGCAATCAGAGGAACTTTATCTCGCTTGTGAAGAAGACGAGTGTGAGGTTACCATGTTAGCGCCACGGAGGGTAACTAGGGAACATGTCCGCTTTTCTTACCCCGCCAACACTCTCTCATCCTCGTCGGAGCTCCACCCTCGAGCCCGCGCCACCCCGAGAGTGAGAACGCGCCACGCCCTCGGAAGCGTGCTGGAAGGGGCAAGAAACGAGGTGACGGGGGAGGAAAACAGTGGGGGTTGCGGTGGTGGTGTGAAGGGGGAGAGAACGGGGAGGGAGGGGTGAGAAGGGGAGAAGGGAGGGTCATATCTTCATCCTCGTGTTCCCGTTTTGCTTCCGTCTGTCACTCCCGCCCCGCCCTATACCGATGCGTCTGGGTCACGGCCTTGGGAGAGAGGGAGAGACAGCGGGTGAGTGGTGTGAGGATGCTGAGTGGAGTTGTTTCGTACTTCATCATCAGCTTCTGTTATTTTGAGAAGATGGAAGATGGAGAGAGGACGAGAGAAAGGAAAGGAGAAAGGATGGAAAAGGCAGATAACTAGAACAGGCGTGGAAGATGAGTAGAGTTATAGGCCCGCATAGAGGAAGATTTGTACTCAGTAACTTTTTATCGCCAATGTCACGGAGATGAGCACCGGGGCCACGCGCAGCTATAGCGTATGTCTACAACTTTACCTTTATCTATCAATCTATCTATCTATCTATCTATCTATCTTTCTATCTCTATCTGTCTATCTATCTATCTATCTATCTATCTTTCTATCTCTCTATCTGTCTATCAATTTATTTATCTATCTATCTATCTATCTTTCTATCTCTCTATCTCTCTAACTATCTATCTATCTATCTTTCTATCTCTCTATTTATATGTTTATCTATCTATCTACTTATCTGTCTATTTATGGGCCACATGCCGTCGGTTGGGTGGCCTTCCTTCCTTCCTTCCTTCCTTCCGAACGTCGTAAAGTCTGTGAAACCTTAAGGGAATCGCTAATAAAAAGCCTCTGCGTTAGGCATCATTGGATTTCGTTAAACCGTGGTGCGTCTGAGTCAAGGCCGCCGCCGTTCGTGGTGTTTTTAGGCAGGAGGAAAAATCTTTGGCGTGTCCCAGGTAAAGGAGAAGGGAATGAAAGGGAATGAAAGGGAAGGAAAGGGAAGGGAATGGAAGGAAAGGGAAGAGAAGGGAAGGGAAGGAAATGAAAGGGAAGGGAATGAAAGGTAAGGGAAGGAAAGGAAAGGGAAGGAAAGGGAAGGGAATGAAAGGGAAGGGAAGGAAAGGAAAGGGAAGGAAAGGGAAGGGAATGAAAGGGAAGGGAATGAAAGGGAAGGGAATGAAAGGGAAGGGAATGAAAGGAAAGGGAAGAGAAGGGAAGGAAATGAAATGAAAGGGAAGGGAATGAAAGGAAAGGAAAGGGAAGAGAAGGGAAGGGAAGGGAATGAAAGGGAAGGGAATGAAAGGGAAGGGAATGAAAGGAAAGGGAAGAGAAGGGAAGGGAAGGGAATGAAAGGGAAGGGAAGGAAAGGGAAGGGAATGAAAGGAAAGGGAAGAGAAGGGAAGGGAAGGGAATGGAAGGGAAGGGAAGGAAGGGAATGAAAGGGTCTAACAAGGAAGTGATCTTCCTATTCTTCTTTTTCTTCAGTAGCCTTTCTTGGGGGATCTCTTGGACGACCCCAGCCCGTTAGTGAAGCAGGCGAATTTAATTTATAGTGTCTGCCGTGACTTTTGCTTGGCCTATGCTGAAGTCGCTGAAGGAAGAGAAGGAAGGAAAGTGGAATGACTGATTGGAAGAAGAATAGGAAGAGAAAGAAAGGAAGACAGAGAAGGAAGAGGGAAAAAGGAAAACAAAAGACTGAGAAAACAAAAGAATGAAGTGGAGTAGGTCTGGGATTGCATGGGAGAGGAAGAAAAGGAAGAAAGGAGGAGGAGGGAGACGAGAGGAAAGGAAGAGGAAGGAAAGAAGGAAAGAGACTGAGAAGACAAGAGAATGGAGTGGGGTGAAGCTGGGAAGGAGATCGAGGGAGAGGAAGAGAAGGAAGGAAAGTGGAATGACTGACTGGAAGAAGAATAGGAAGATAAAGAAAGGAAGAGGGGAAAAAGGAAGACAAGAGACTGAGAAAACAAAAGAATAGAGTAGATCTGGAAAGGCGACTGCATGGGAGAGGAAGAAAAGGAAGAAGGATGGAGACGAGAGGAAAGGAAGAGGAGGTTGACTGTAGATTTGGGCAACATGTGGGTGATCTTCCGCCACTGGGTGATGGTTTAAAAATCTCAGCGTATATCGGTGGGACCTAAACCCATACCCACACGCTGACTACCACCACCTCCCCTCAACGCCTACCGCCCTTATATCCCTCCTGTGATGTCCTTGCCCCCAACGCAGCCATCAAGTAGCGTTATCACCCGGCAAAAGGTTCTGGTTTCACATGGAGAGACAAAGAGGAAGGGGAGGAAGAGGGAGGGTGAGGGAGGAGAGGAACTATGCAATCAAACAAGAACTGGAAGCAGGCACAGAACAGCTCAAGGCCAGCCAGAGTGTTGGCGAAGTACAAGACTTTACTAGCTCGACCGCCGGCTCTTCCTCCCCCCTTCCTCCTCCTGTGCCTGGTTGTGTGCATGACTGACTGACTAACTAACTAACTAACTAACTAACTAACTAACTAACTAACTAACTAACTCACTCACTCACTCACTAACTAACTAACTCACTCACTCACTCACTCACTCTCTAGACTCAAAATAGCCCTCCCTCATCCTCCCTCCTCCTTCTGCTTCCTCGTGACGGATTGTGAACTAAAGCGGGACTCAGTAAGGTCATTGGTGTGAGGTGAGGGACGCAGGAGGGGGCGTGGGAGGGTCATGGGACGGTGGAGGTGCGGGGAGTGGGGGTGACTTCTGTTGGGGGCGGTCATGGTAAACGTCCTTGGGAAATTGCGCCCTCCTCCTCCTCCCCTTTCCTTCCCTCCCCTCGTCTCCCCCCTTCCCTTCTTCCCTTGCTTCTCTTCCTCTCCCCAAGCGATATTCAGCCCCATTCTTTTGTCTTCTCAGTTTCTTTCCTTCTTCTTCCTTTCCCCTCTCTCTTCGTCTCGTCTCCCTTTTCCTTTCTTCCTTTTCTTCCTCTCCCATGATTTTTTGTTTTCTCAGTCTCTTGTCTTCCTTCTTCCCTCTTCCTTCTTGTCTTCCTTTCTTTCTCTTCCTATTCTTCTTCCAATCAGTCATTCCACTGTCCACTCTCAAGGTGCAGGACTTTACATTTTTTTCTGCATTGAATTGTAGGTAGACACTTTTATGTTCCTGTAGCTTGGTGATGTCTTCTTGTAGGAAATCCGCCGGCAAGGGATTAATAGCTTCTCCTCACTCCCCGCTTCATTTTCCGCTATTCTCATTCATATATCGTTAACTGTTGATTTGTTTACTTTTCCTCTCAATGCACCTGTTCGTCTCTCCACCCTTAGTACCCTTCCTCTACGCCCATGCAACCTTCTATCATATATTCGTGTCTACTCTGTTTCTTGCTTGAAGTTCTCACCCTCCGTCTTTTTTCCCCACCTTTCCTTCTCTTCCTTCCTCTCCTTTCGTTTATACCTATCTTCCATTCCCATGACTCTTCTCACCCCTCCCTACAGCATTTACCTTTCCTCCTCCTCCTCCTCCTCCTCCGTATTCTCTCTTTCTCTCTCTCCTTCCTTTATATTCTTCTCCGATCTACCTCTACGTTCTACCTCACCACTCCCTTCTTCATCTACCTTTCCTTCCCTTCCTCCTCCTCCATGTTCTCTCTTCCTCTCTCTCTCCTTCATTTATACCCTTCTTCCATTCACTCCCTTCAGCATCTCACTTTCCTCCACCTCTTCCCCATTTTCTCCTTCCTTTCTCTCCCTTTTATATCACTATTTAATCCACTCCCACGTTCTTTCTCACCACTCCCTTCTGGATCTCCCGTTCCCCGTTCCCATCCTCCGTCTGTTTTTCGCCCATATCTCCCTTAATCTCCCTTCCCATTCATTCCTTTCCCCTCCCTTCTTTATACCCAACATCCTCCCTCGTACTCCCACCATGGACCCACTCCCGTCTCCACCCCATCGCTCAGTCTCCCCGTTGCTTGCTAACCTCCAGACACGTAACATGACAGACTGGATGCTTTAGGAGACAGGTAAAGGTAGAGTTGGGTGCATACGCTGTAGCTGCGCGTGGCTGCGGTGCTCATCTCTGTACCATCGAACCAGTGTGCAGTCCGGAATTACCACAGTTTACCCTCCTCAGGTTTCCCCAGATTCCCATATAGTGACCAAACTGAAAGGGAGGATGAAGAACTGGGTGAACTGTACGCCGTCTGTCCGGGCTGGGATTCGAACCTGGGCCCAAGGAGTCTTTTTTTTTTTTTTTTTTTTTTTTTTTTTTGCCAGGTACGCTAGCCACTGCTTAATTTTACCACCACCACCACCGCGGAGAACAACAATTTGAACTCGGACTTAGCTCCCACCTCGTTCTCCCGGAAGACCCGCGTGACACCGGAAGCACCACCAACGTCAATGCGTGTAGGTAGGTAGATAAGTAGATAGGTAGGTAGGTAGGGGTGTAGGGGAAGGGTGTGGCGGACTTGACGTGGGAAGGTGTGTGTGTGTGTGTGTGTGCGTGCGTTTGTCGTGGGGATGTGGTTACGTGGGTGCTTGTAGATAGGTTTAAGTGCGGGGTTGGGTTCTTTAAAGTAGTAGGTGCTTGTGTGAGGGGGATGGGGAGGGGGGTGAAGGGGGGTGACTGCATGGTTGTGGATTCCGTGTTTGTGTGTGTGTGCGTGTGTGTGTGTGTGTGTGTGTGTGTGTGTGTGTGTGTGTTGGAGAGGGAGATAAGAAGGTTTGTGTTATGTTATGGAGTTTTCATTTTATTTCTTCCTATTCATCCTCCTTCTCCTCCTTCTCTCCTCCTTCTCCTCCTCCTCTCCTCCTTCTCCTCCTCCTCTCCTCCTTCTCCTCCTCCTGTATCCTCATCCTCCTTCATTTTCTTCTCCTTTGCCTCTCTTCTGTCTCTTCACCTTCTCATTCTCCTCAATCCCGATCCTTTATTTTCTTATCATCCTCCTCTCTTCTATCTTCCTCCTCCTCCTCCTCCTCCTCCTCCTTCGCCTTTGCTGTCCTTCATCTTCCACCTTTGATTACATAGTTTGTGTAGCTTGTCACAAACAGCCTCGTAAGGGCCTGCAGGTCTGCTGTTGTTTGTTCTTCCCTTGTGTATCTTTGTGTTCCATCCTTAAGTACACACATACATCATCTCTCGTATTACAACCTTCATCTTCTTTGCAAGGTCGTCATGATTACCTTAATGTCTCTGTTATCCCGCTTCTGTCCTCTGCGCTTCCCTGGCCTAAAAACACGGAGGGGAGGAGGAGGAGGAGGTGGAGGGGGGGTGGAGAGTTTTTACCGTCGGCAGTCAAATTGTAGTGAGTTTTCGGATTGTGCAAACGTGATATTAAGGTGTTGGTCTCTACTTGTTCTCAGGATGTGGTGCCCTTTTTTTACTTCTCCTGCTTCCTGTTTGTCTGTTTGTTTATTTGCTTGTGTGAGGGGAAGGGGTGGGAAGGGGGTAAGTAAGTGTGCGGGTGGGGAGTGGTGAGGGGGTGTTGTGTGTGTTTGTTTGTTTGTTTGTTTGTTTACGTGGTTGTTCGTGTTTCTTTGTTTGTCTTTCTTTTTTTCCTTCTTTTTTTTTCTCATATTGTCTTTGTTGCGTGTGTTTATTTGCTTGTCTGTCTGCCTGCCTGTCTGTCTGTCTGTCTGTCTGTCTGTCTGTTTGTGTGTCTGCCTGTCTGTCTGTCTGTCTGTTTGTGTGTCAATCTGCCTGTCTGTCTGTCTGTCTGTCTCTGTTAATTTGTCTGTCCGTCTGTCTGTCTGATAAGGAAACATCTCTCGCACCTGTTCCGTCTCCAACCTGTTCCACGCCTCCAGCAGGTGGGATGTGAACACCTGTGCTTTGTCCGGTGCTACGCCTCAGCCTCCTTCATCCTTCATCCTTCATCCCGGCCACGCTCCATCCTGTTATTATCTTCCTCCTCTTCCTCCTCCTCCTCCTCCTCCTCCTCCCGCTTCTCTAAAATTTCTTCTTATCATGATTTTTTCCTCCTTTGTCCTAATATCAATTGTCTTTCTTTCTTCTTCTTTTTTCTTGATGTCTTCTTTATATTTATTTATTTATTTATTTGTTTATTTATTTATTGATCATTCTTCTTCCCCGTCGTGTTATTCCATATCTTCATGTTGTTATTCTCTTGTTATTATTTTTGTTCTTGTTCTTGTTCTTCTACTTTTTCTTTCTTATTTTTCTTTCTTCTTTCTTTTCTTTCTTTCTTTCTTTACTTATTCCCTTTCGTTATCTTTTTCAAATTCTTTCTCCTCCTCCTCCTCCTCCTCCTCCTCCTCCTCCTCCTCCTCCTCCTCCTCTGCCACCCTTCTAACGTTTTTTAACCCATCACATACTTTCATTCTTTTTACCTGACTTTTTTTTTTTTTACTATATAGCTGCCTGTGTCTGTCTGTCTGTCTGTCTGTCTGTCTCCCTTACATCCGTTACGTCAAGGGCTCCCTAATATGTCACGTGTGTGTGTGTGTGTGTGTGTGTGTGTGTGTGTGTGTGTGTGTGTGTGTGTGTGTGTGTGTGTGTGTGTGTAGACTATTATCAACTTTTTCGTCTGTTTGTTTATATATATGATTTATTTATTTATTTATTTATTTATTTATTTATTTATTTTTTTTTTTTTTGCATGACGGTGACGAAGATGGTGAGAAACTGTCGCGAGGTTGTTGTCTTATTTATCTACGTTATTCTTTTTTTTTTCTCTCTTCCTCTTCCAATTCCACCTCTTCCACCACTTCCACCTCTTCCACCTCTTCCACCTCTTCCATTTACCGTCACTTCTACTTCTCCTTTCCCTCCTCTTTCCTCCATCTCCTTTAGCTCTTACATCCCATCTTTTTCGCCATCTTTTTTCTTCTTCTTTTTGTCGTTTTATTTTTATTTTGTTCTTTTTTTATTATTTTTCTTTGTCTTCATTTTCCTCTCCTTCGCTGTTGTCGTTATTGTTGCTGTTCTTGTTCTTGTTCTTGTTCTTCCATTTTTTTCTTCTTATTATTCTTTTGGTCGTTTTATTTTTATTTTCTTAACCTTTTTCTTCTTTTCTTCTTTTATCTTTGTCTTCATTTTCCTCTCCTTCGCTGTTGCCGTTATTGTTGCTGTTCTTGTTCTTGTTCTTCCATTTTTTTCTTATTATTATTCTTTTTGCCGTTTTATTTTTTTCTTCTTAACCTTTTTCTTCTTTTCTTCTTTTATCTTTGTCTTCATTTTCCTCTCCTTCGCTGTTGTCGTTATTGCTGCTGTTCTTGTTCTTGTTCTTCTATTGCTCGTGTACTTGTTCCTCCTTCTCTTCTTTTCCTCGTTCGCGGTATTTACTAAACAACACACTAATTTTTTTTTTGTGTGTGTATGTCATGATTGCAACGCGAGACGGACGTTTTTTGTGCGTCTTTCTTTTATGTGGCAACAAGGAAAAATATTCTGTCACGGTCATTATGGGCTGAAAGAGAGGTTATCTAACGCTCTTTTTTCCTCTCCTATGTTGACGTGTCGAATTTTGCAAGGCGAGAGAATGCTAAACAGCCACCAACCACCTCCTTCCTTTCCCTTCCTCCCCTTCAGTTCATCCCCATCCATATTTTCCCTCCCTTCCCCTCTCACCAGCGTTGCGAAACTATCGTACACACCATATTGCATTTTCGTAGTTTCTTACTGATATCTATAGCAAAACAAACAAACAAACATCGATAAATTACAGTTTTAACGCTAACTTTAATATTCTTTCGTTATTTGTGTAGGTACGAGAGTTTGAGGCTTAAAAATGATTAATACAATGTGGTGAATACGATAATCTGACAACGCTGCCTCTCACCATCAAGTTCTTTTTGTCATCATTTTCATCCCCTGGGCCGCCTTGCTCTGACTTTGTACAATCACCTTTAGTGAAGTGCATTAACTCTGCTCTTGGTCCTGAATAGTGAGGGAACTTGGTGCGAGCCTAGCAACATTACCAGAACCAGCGCTCTCTAGAAAGGCGAAGGCTACGAGGTGACTTGATCGAGGTTTATGAATGAATGAAGGGCTTTAATTGAGGGGATGTTAATAGGGTTTTGGTTGTATAACAGGCGCCACTATAAAAATTGCCTGCGCCATAATGGGCTTGGGCCGTCCACCAGTTAGGCCCCTGAAGAAAGCCTACCGGCGCAAGAGACTGAAATGTAAAAATAAAAAAATAAAAAATAAAAAAAAAAGAACCAGGAAGGAAACGTAGCAACGGTTTTAAGCTAGATAAATTCAGATTCAACAAAGACATAAGCAAGAATTAGTTTACCAATAGAGTGGTGGATGAGTGGAACAGGCTTGGCAGTCATATCGTGAGTGCCAATACCGTAGATACATTCAAGAAGAGGTTGGATAAATTCATGGATAGTGAAGTAAGGTCCTCTTGCAGACTCCTAACGTTCTTATGTTCCTATGTTCTTTTTTTTCTCCCTCTTCTGCCCTAAACCCCCCCACTTCTCTCTTCCTCTTCCCCAATTCTTTCTCCCTCCTCTTCACCAGGCTCCCGCTACATCAACCATCATTCTCAATTTCATGATTCTCCTTCAAACCTCCCCACTCATGCACCCCCATCTCACACCCACTCCCCTCCTGCACCCCACTCCCATCTCACACCCACTCCCATCTCACACTCCTCCCCTCCTGCACCCCACACCCATTCCATTGTCATTAAACCCTCCTTCTATCCAGTCACCTCCACTCAACCCCACTATTTCAGTATAAACCAACCCCTCCACATCCCCAACCTCGTAACCAGACCCCCCCACCCCCCTCTTCACTCCTTTATTTTATTCTGATGTGGCTCCTCCCGCTTCCTGTCTTATTGTCCTTTTGGAAATTCTTCGTCTGTCGTGTTTCTTTTGTTTTGCTTTCATTGTACCATTAAACCTCTTCTTGTCCCCTGTTCCTTCTTCAGTTTTTTCCTTTCTCCTTCTATTCGTCTTTGCGATTGTTGCATCATTATTAAACCTTCTGTCCACTCTTCTCTCTCTCTCTCCCTTCTTCAGTTTCCTTTCTTTTATTTTTCCATTCGTCTTCAGGTTTCCAGCATCATTTAAACATGTCCTTTCTTTTTCCTTCATCTCTTGCATGCTTTCTTTTGTCTCTTTTGTTCTTCCTCCATTCGTCCTTCCGTTTGTAGCATCATTCAACATCCTGTCATTTGTTGTCCTCCTTTAGCTCACATATGTTCTCCTCAGTTTCGTTTTTCTTTTGTTTCATTCGTGTATTTGTTTGTATCATCATTAAACCTTATGTTCTTATGTTCCTTTTCCTCCCCCTACATGATCTTTTCAGTTCCTTTTCTTCTTCCCTTACTCATCTTTGCGTTAATACCATCACTGAACCTGCTCTCGCCTCTTCTCCCTCTTCCCTCTAATCCTTAAACTCCTACACAACCTATTCAGTTCCTTTCCTTCTTCCCTTACTCATCTTTGCGTTAATACCATCACTGAACCTGCTGTCGCCTCTTCTCCCTCTTCCCTCTAATCCTTCAACTCCTACACAACCTATTCAGTTCCGTTTCTTCTCCCCTTACTCATCTTTGCGTTAATACCATCACTGAACCTGATCTCGCCTCTTCTCCCTCTTCCCTCTAATCCTTCAACTCCTACACAACCTATTCAGTTCCGTTTCTTCTTCCCTTACTCATCTTTGCGTTAATACCATCACTGAACCTGCTGTCGCCTCTTCTCCCTCTTTCCTCTAATCCTTCAACTCCTACACAACCTATTCAGTTCCTTTTCTTCTTCCCTTACTCATCTTTGCGTTAATACCATCACTGAACCTGCTCTCGCCTCTTCTCCCTCTTCCTTCTAATCCTTTAACTCCTACACATCCTCTTCAGTTCCTATTGTTCTTCCCTTACTCATCTTTGCGTTAATACCATCACTGAACCTGCTCTCGCCTCTTCTCCCTCTTCCCTCTAATCCTTTAATTCCTACACATCCTCTTCAGTTCCTTTCATTCGTCTTCATCTTACATTCCAACTCTCTTACTTCTCCTTCGCCTCTCTCACCGCTCAAGTCGCTGTCTTAGTCCTTAACCCAATGCTCCCATCCTTAACAAACCTTGCTTACTCGCCTGTATCCCTCATTCCTAAGCCCAGGGTGCATTAGTACAGCCAAGGACGTCTAGGGGTCAAAAGGCCATGGTACAGCTCCCTTAGATTCGTTTCCCTCACTTTCGTTTCTGGGTCTTTTTCTTTGTATATATTTTCTTTGTTTTCTTTTGTCCTTGCTGTTCCACAAATACTCTCTATCTATATCTATCTATCTGTCTATACATATATTATTAGTTCCTAGTTCTGCTATTTCTGTGTACTCCATGACTTCCTTATTGGGGTCCTTCCTTATTTTGTTTCCTCTGTAATTTTCTTTCATTTTTTTTCGTCCAATTTTCACTTTGTTCCTCGTATTCTCAGCCGCAAATTTCTTTTTCATTGCAATTTCTCACCGCTCGCGACCCTCAGCCTTGCACTCTCCTGCCGCGCTCACCTTTCCCAGTCAGTCAGTCAGTCAGTCAGTCACCCACTTACCTACCTTTCCCAGTCAGTCAGTCAGTCACCCACTTACCTACCTTTCCCAGTCAGTCAGTCAGTCACCCACTTACCTACCTTTCCCAGTCAGTCAGTCAGTCAGTCAGTCAGTCAGTCACCCACTCACCTACCTTCCCCAGTCAGCCAGCTACCCACTTAATCATGCAGTCATTCTTCCAAATTCACCTCAGAAAGTACTAACAAAATTTATGATGCGCTTCGGAAATCACTAACAGTAAACTAGAATATGCGCGGTTCAGAAATCGTAGTACCATGGAGGTAGAATTGGTGGTGTCGACATCAGCCCTATTTAAGTGAATCTGCCCGAGCTGTCATTTTTACGGCCAGGTGTCAGGTGTTGTCAGGTTAATGGGCTCGGCCAGGCTCGCCCACCCCCATCTTCTGGCCGTAAATTTGACAGTTCGTCGGCTTCACCTCAATGAATGGGATTAGCGGGCCGTGTCGACTCCATCAATTCTACCTCCATGCGTAGTACCAAGCTGAAGACTGCCACTCTCATAATTCATACCTGTTAGGCGAGCATTTTCCCGTGTAGTAGAGTAATTGCCGTGGAAGGGAAGTAATTACATGAGCGTGGTACAGAAAATCAGAGAACCTTTGTATTTATGATGTGGCGTTTAGCGGACGAGAATAATTCAATAAAATCTAAATAATGTGCTTTTATTACGTAAAGGAAATATCGAAGTGGTGTATTTTTCCGTCAACGAGCTCGTGTATAATATTCGAACTGAAGGACAATGAAAATAAATATTAGGATTAATCTATAATTCAAGGTATTTTTTTCCTCTTTTTTTCGTTCTTCAAAGAAAGGCGCCGCGGAAAATATGACTTTTGTTAAGGTTCGTTGGGAAATATGACCATGGCGTCGGGGCTGAGTGGACAGATGCATCCCTCTCCTCCCCCCCCTCCCCTCCCCCCTCCCCCCCACCCACCCCACACACACACACACACACACACACACACACACACACACACACACACACAACTGGCAAGACTACATATCGATCACCTCAAATCCAGAGACCATAGTTCCCTTCCCTCCTCCTCCGGTTATCGCGCGGAAGTGATGATCCCGACAGCCCGAGTTCGAGTCCCACCGCAGGACACCAGCAATTTTCAACCATCGCCACATGCTGTCCAAATCCTCAAACAACCCAAATGTTACCGACTTTGGTCACGTGGAGCACCGGGGGACAGCATGGACCTAGCAAGCATCATATATCACGGCAGCGACTATAAATTAAATTCACCTGCGCCACTAACGGGCCCCTCAAGAGAACCTACCAACGCTATAGGCGACACATGAGAAAAAAATAACCTATAGTGTATTCTCTCTCTCTCTCTCTCTCTCTCTCTCTCTCTCTCTCTCTCTCTCTCTCTCTCTCTCTCTCTCTCTCTCTCTCTCTCTCTCTCTCTCTCTCTCTCTCTCTCTCTCTCTCTCTCTCTCTCTCTCTCTCTCTCTCTCTCTCTCTCTCTCTCTCTCTCTCTCTCTCTCTCTCTCTCTCTCTCTCTCTCTCTCTCTCTCTCTCTCTCTCTCTCTCTCCAGGGTCAGTCTTCGTGCAACATTGCGTCCGACCACAACTTGACCATCACTCATCACCCACCTCCGTCCCCCCCCCCCCTCTCTATCCCCTCTACCCCTCCTCTACACCTTCCCCTCCCTCCTCCCTATGCTCCAGATACGCTCCTTCGCATCCACAGTCATCTACATTCATCCACAACTTTATTTATTTTATTTTATTTATTCATCCTTCTCTTTAACCTTCTCAAGTTTCTCTCCTTTCTTTCTTTCTTTCTTTCTTTCTTTCTTTCTTTCTTTGTCTCTCTCTTTCTTTCTTTCTTTCTTTCTTTCTCTCTCTTTCTCTTTCTTTCTTTCTTTCTTTCTTTCTTTCTTTCTTTCTTTCTTTCTTTCTTTCTTTCTTTCTTTCTTTCTTTCGTTCTCTCTTTCTCTTTCTCTCTTTCTTTCTTTCTTTCTTTCTTTCGTTCTCTCTTTCTCTTTCTCTCTTTCTTTCTTTCTCTCTTTCTTTCTTTCTTTCTTTCTTTCGTTCTCTCTTTCTCTTTCTCTCTTTCTTTCTTTCTTTCTTTCTTGCGTTCTCTCTTTCTCTTTCTCTCTTTCTTTCTTTCTTTCTTTCTTTCTTTATTTATTTATTTTTCCTTCTCCCTCCATTTCCCTTTCCCACACACTGTCACACGGGCCCAAGACGAGGAAGGCCACAACTAACTTTTCCAACTTTGGGCGTGGCGCGAACCTCACCGCGTCCGTTTCACGTTTCACCCTCGATGTGACTGTCCTTGGTATGTGCATTCCCCCCCCCCCTCCCCCCCCCCCACTGCAACGACACCCCCTCCGCCCTTTGTAACAGCTAACCCTTGCAAGATTTACTACTTTGCCACACATCCCACCTGCAACGCCCACCTCTCCCTGCCACAAACAACCCCTACCAAGTTCATCCCTACCACTACATTTCCCCTTCCTTCCCCTCTCTTTTCCCATCAGTCACCTCTCCGCTTCCCCTACCTCTCCTTCAGTTCATTCCTACCCTTCCATTTCCCCTCATTTCGTCATATATTCCCACTGCAACGCCCCTCCCTGTCACAGCAAGGCCTATAGCTGTACCTCACATCCCCCCAGTGCAAGACCCCGCTTTTCCCATCCCCTCCTCTGCCAAAGCTAACCCCATGCACACACATCCCTCTGCAACGCTCCCCCTGTAACGCCCCCACCTCTGAAACCCCCCCCCCTGTAACGGCACCCCCTCTGCAACACCCCCTTCCCTTGCAATGTCCCTAATTTCTTCTTTAATCACGCTGTCACGCCGCCCTCCTTCTGTGATTAGCCACTTTTTTTTTCTTCTTTGCTGTCAAAACACATCCCTCCAACCCCTTCCTTGTAACGCTCACCCTGCAGCCCCCTCCCCCCCTACCCCACCACCCTGCCCACCCTGCCCAGTCATAGTCAATCCTTCTAAGATCTACACCTTCCCCACACATCCCTACTACAACACATCTCGCTTCCACTGTCACATCCCTTCCACCATCACCCCTGCCCGGCATCATCTTGCTTCTCCACATGCCCTCCACTCCCCACCTCCCTCATATCCTCCTCTGCATTCCACACGCATTCCCATACAACACATAACGGCCTTCCCTTTTCTCTCTTCCTCCCCACACTTCAATAACTCTCCTCTCTATTCCATACACCTTTCCATTTTCAAGACCTACGTTTCTCAGCCAGTTTCCCTTCTCTCACCTCTACCTTAATCCTCCCCTTCATACGCTATACACACTTCCCTTGCAAGACTTTCCTCCCATGCATTCTCCTACTTCCCCACCTCCCCATTGGTCATTTCCCTAACACATTACCTTCCAGGACTTTCCTCTCATATATTCTTCTACTTCCCCACCTCCCCTTCCCCTTCATCCTCAACACATTACCTTGCAAGACTTTCCTCCCCATAAGTGATCCTGCTCCTCTACCTGGCAAGACTTTCCTCCCCACAAGTAATCCTATTCCCTCCCTTTTCCCCTGGTTCTTCATCCCACAGACACTACCCAACAAGGCTTTTCCCCCCACACAGCTACACTCTCCCCTATTCTTTCCTTGATCTTTCCCTTCATATCCCATACCCCCCTTTCGTGCCCTAGACTAAACCCTCTCCCCTTTCGACTTCTTCTCTTGCATAGCTCACACACTTCGTTCGCCTCCTCCTCTTCCTCCTCCTCCGCCTCCTCCTCCAGGCCTTGAGATGTACTTCAGATATGGTGCTTCCTGCCTCTGTTTGGGGTTAGGAAATGGGAGGAGGAGGTGACGAAGGAGGGACAGAGAGAGGAAAGGTAGAAGGGAGGGAGAGGAAGGAAGATGTGTTAGGGTGGTGGCGAGAGAGAGAGAGAGTAATTGATATATGTTCTGTTTGTTACTTTTGTCTGTATTCATATATCACACGCCCTCTTTCTCTCTCTCTCTCTCTCTCTATCTCTCTCTCTCTCTCTCTCTCTCTCTCTCTCTCTCTCTCTCTCTCTCTCTCTCTCTCTCTCTCTCTCTCTCGACCTTGTATTGCACGCGCTGTAGAGGGAGAGGAGGGGAGGGGGAAGGAAGGGTAGGAGAAGGAGGAGGAGGAGGAGGTGGGAGGGAGAGAGAGCCGTGAATGGATGGGTGGATGGAGAGGGGGAGGGGGATGGGGATAGGCGGGGCGAGGAATAGGATGGGAAGGGATGGGAAGGGTGGGATGGGTAATGGTCCTTGAGTGGGTGCGTTGAGGAAAGGGAAGGGACGGAGGGGAGGGGGTAGTAGGGGGGAAGAATAGGGGGAAGGGAGTCATCTTGAGCACAACAAAGAACAGGCAACATCACCTGCATACCTTAATTACCACCTGTACACCTGTCCTTTCCTCCTTCACGCCGTCCCTCCCTTCCTCTCGCCCCTCCCTCCCTTCCTCTCTTCCTCCCCCCTTTCCTCCCGCCCTCACTCCCTCGGTCTCCTGTTTTCTGCTCTCCTTTTTCTTCTCTTATTTTTGTGGTGTTTCTTTTCCCAGTGTTTTCCTTTCCTCTTACTTTCTCTTTCTCTTTTTCCCTTTCCCTTTCTTTAATCTTCTGTATGGGATTTCCTCTGTTGTTGTTCTTTTGGATTATAATAAGGGTGGCCGAGTAGTTAGCGTGCATTCGTGGTGAGCCCTTGGATCTTGGTTCGAATCCCGCCGAAACACGCTGAATTTTTAACCATCGTCGAGTGGCGGAAGGTCACCCACATGCTGCCCAGATCTTCCGTCAACCCAAACTTCAGCGACTTAAAAGTGTCAAGGTTCAAGCAGGAGCAATAAGTAGCGTTTTTTTTTTTTTTTTTTTTCATTATTGTCTTCTTTTTGTTTACGTCCTCCTCTGCTGTAAAAAAAAAAAAAAAAAAAGCGGATGACATCACCTGTAGCGTACACCTTACCTGCGCACACCTTGGCAACGCTGATTTCTTAAGGATTATGTAACTTTTGATTGGGTTACCTGGAGAGGGAATTTTTCCGTGGATCTTCAGTCAAACCACGATTTCCGCTGCGTGATTCTCATTTGTTTCTTGTTATTGCTGCTGATGATGATGGTGAGTAATACCGTCGTCCTTCGGTGAAATCTACCGTAGCTTTGGAAGATCGTGAACACGTCAGAAAACCACGGAAATATGAAAACCACGCCAGCGGAAATCATGGTTTGACTGAAGATCCACGGAAAATTTGCCCAGTGTAATAGCCCCTTTAGAGGTGCGACAGAGAAGGTTTAAATGGAGCACCGGGGGGGCAGCTTGGGCCAGGCAAGAGTCATACATCACGGCAGCCACTATAAATTAAATTCGCCTGCTCCACTAACAGACTGGGCCCGTCCAAGAAGCCCCGCAAGACAGCCTACCGGAGCTAAATCTGAATATAAAAAAAGGTTACATAAGAGAGAGAGAGTATGAAAGTTCAGAAAAGATGATCTGCAAAAAAAAAAAAAAGAGAAATCTATGCCCGTTTTCGTCACTTTCACTTTCTCTGTTTTCCTTCTTTTTTTTCCCGTTCGTCAAAGTCGTTTTTTTTCCCACGTTTTTAACCTTTCCTCGTGTGTCCCTAATTTTATCTTTACTCACGCTGTCACGCTGCCCTCCTTCTGCGGTAAGTCACTTTTTCTTTTCTTTGCTGTCTACCGTTTCATAACTATTTTCTGCTCTGTCTGTCTATCTATCTATTTTTATTCTGTATCCATCTCTATCCGTCTATCTGTCATCTATCTCTCTATCTATCAGCTGTGTCTACTTTTTTTGCATATTATCTTTTCTTAACTTTTATACTCTCTCTCTCTCTCTCTCTCTCTCTCTCTCTCTCTCTCTCTCTCTCTCTCTCTCTCTCTCTCTCTCTCTCTCTCTCTCTCTCTCTCTCTCTCTCTCTCTCTCTCTCTCTCTCTCTCTCTCTCTCTCTCTCTTATGCAACAGTGAAAGAGCAAAACATGACCTCGCTCGTCAATGCAAACCTTTCTTTTTTATTCAGATTTCCAGACAGACGAGAGAGAGAGAGAAAGAGAACAGACCCTTGCATGGAGGAAAAAAAAAGTCCAAAATAGAGACTGATGGACGCGTGTTCTTATCACTAAACCCACGACCTTGGTTTCTACATTAAATTTTACTCTCTCTCTGACCTTGTATACGCGACAGAAAGAAGCAATAGGAAGTAAGGAGGGATGTGAGAAAGAGAACAGGGTAGAGAGCGTTGGAGCATGTGAAGCCAAACTGAAGACTGACTGACTGACTGACTGACTGACTGACTGACTGACTGACTGACTGAGAGTAGAGAGCGTGGAGCAACTGCGTTGGAGCATGTAGCCTAAAACTGAACTGGGACTGACTGACTGACTGAGAGAGAGCTGAGGAGCATGTAGCCCAAGCCAAGACTGACTGACTGACTGAGAGTAGAGAGCGTTGGAGCATGTGAAGCCAAACTGAAGACTGACTGACTGACTGACTGAGAGTAGAGAGCGTTGGAGCATGTGAAGCCAAACTGAAGACTGACTGACTGACTGACTGAGAGTAGAGAGCGTTGGAGCATGTGAAGCCTAACTGAAAATTGACTGACTGACTGACAGAGTAAAGAGCGTTGGAGCATATGAAGCCTAACTGAAGACTAACTGACTGACTGACTGAGAGTAGAGAGCGTTGGAGCATGTGAAGCCAAACTGAAAACTGACTGACTGGCTGACTGACTGTAGGGTTGAGCGCGAGCCGGATCATATGAAGCCAAACTGAAGACTGACTGACTGACTGGCTGACTGAGAGAGGGGGTATATGTTGTTCTAGTAAGTGCGCGTGGCCTCAGTGCTCATCTCCGTCGCACTGACCCTTGAGCTTGTGGTGGAATGAGAAGAAATGAGAGTAAATGCGTTAGGTTTATGATAGGTCGGTTTGGAGTGGTTTATGCCTCCCACTCTATTCTTCCCTCGATCTTTCCCTTCACTTCCCATACTCTCCTTTCGTGTCCCAGCCTCACCCCACTTCCCACTCCCTCCCCCTCCATCCCTTCTCTTTCATAGCTTACACTCTTCTTTCACCCTCCTCCTCCTGTTCCCTTCTCCTCTTCGATCCCTTCCCTTACATAGTCTACACTCTTCTTTCACCCTCCTCCTCCTTCTCTTCCCTTCTCCTCTTCGATCCCTTCCCTTACATAGCTTACACTTTCCTTTTGCCCTCCCTCTCTTCCTCCTCCTCCTCCTCCTCCTCCTCCTCGTGTCATCCCGTAAGTTTTGAAAAGGAAAATGAGGTATCTAAAGCATATATGGTAAAATAAGTCACTGTAGAATGCATATGATATTTTATTTGTTTTGTTGTTATTTTAGATGTAATGTGATGTTATGATGTTATGAGCATGTGTGTTAGGTCTGTAATTAATATATACAAGCACGAAAAATAATACAGCATTTCAACGTAAGTAAAGTCTAATAATCCTTACACTTACAATCCTTAAATCCCAAAGTCTGATTTTTTTTAAGGTGGCTGATAAAAATTTCAAATATACAATAAAAAAAATCAAATACACACTTTTCATCGTAGATATTAGAAAGGAGTATAACAACTTCTCCGCCTCAGTGACAGGAGCAGCGACTGTATGTATTACGCAACACTGAAATGAGTCTTGATATTTTGGGGTTCATTTGCCTCGACAGGGTTTTCGGTGATGTGCTCGCCCGTGTGTGTGTGTGTGTGTGTGTGTGTGAGTGTGAGTGTGTCTGTGTCTGTGTCTGTGTCTGTGAGTGTGTGTGTGTGTGTGTGTGTGTGTGTGTGTGTGAGTGTGAGTGTGAGTGTGTCAGTGTCAGTGTCTGTGTCTGTGTCTGTGTCTGTGTCTGTGTGTGTGTGTGTGTGTGTGTGTGTGTGTGTGTGTGGGTGCAAAGATCTTGACAGCGTTTGGTAGAAGTTATTAATGGTTAGAGATTAGGAAAATATCTCTCGTCGTATGGTAAGATAATTGACTGTATGGTTGCTTTATTTTTTTCTGCTTTTTGTCCTTCACTAGAAAAATAGTAGTGGAAATCTGTGTTCTCGTTTCAAATGAATGTAGGAAAAATAAAGGTCTGCACTGGTTTATTTTTATCAGGAATACACAACACAAACAGCTGATTCTTACTCACCCATTAACATATTTATTTTTATTTTTATTTCATCTTATTTTAACGCTTATCATCTATCTTTTCATCATCATCCATTTTTCTTATCTATTTCATCTTATTTTAACGCTTATCATCTTTCTTTTCATCTTCATCCATTTTTCTTATCTATTTCATCTTATTTTAACGCTTATCATCTTTCTTTTCATCTTCATCCATTTTTCTTATCTATTTCTTCTTATTTTAACGCTTATCATCTTTCTTTTCATCTTCATCCATTTTTCTAATCTATTTCATCTTATTTTAACTTATCATCTTTCTTTTCATCTTCATCCATTTTTCTTATCTATTTCATCTTATTTTAACTTATCATCTTTCTTTTCATCTTCACCCATCATTTTTATCCATTTCTTCTTACTTTAACGCTTATCATCTATCTTTTCATTCTTCATCCATCATTCTTATCATTCTTCTTCAACATAATATTTTACGCTGAAGCAGGTTGCCGTATTTTTAACCGATCTGCTCCATGACCGGTAGGATGTTCCCGTGCGGCGAGTGTTCTCCCGCCAAGAACTTGAATGTGAGGATACAGAAGTTGGAGACACACACGTCCTCGTCGACAGATCAATTAACTTCGTCGGCTCGGCTCACTTCACCATATAAAGCCATTCTGTCGGCACCCCGCAGTAAATTGGCAAAGTTTCGTGCTCCCTCCTCCCCCCTATTAGGACGGAGCAACCCTTAACCAATAACATGTAGAACTGATCCGGTGTTCTGTAATCAAACCTCGCCAGGATCACCTCCATCCCTTCATAGACCACCACGTACCGAACAAATCCACATAAGCAAAATACAAATACACATCAGCATATACACATAAGCAAATATACATCATCATCTTTGGCCACGTGCTGTAAACATGTCTCTGTGTGTTATGTAAATCCTTTGACGAAACGTGTGACTCAATCGAACGGATGACTGGCTTGGAGGGTGAGTGGGTGAGCGGTGTCTCTGTGTGTCTGTGTTTTGGGGACGCGAGAGCTGACTGGCAGAGGAGGAGGAGAAGGAGGCAGAGGCAGAGGAGGAGGAGGAGGAGGAGGAGGAGGAGGAGGAGAAGGCAGAGGAGAAGGAGGCAGAGGAGGAGGAGAAGGAGGCAGAGGAGGAGGAGAAGGAGGCAGAGGAGGAGGAGGAGGAGGAGGTAGAGGAGGAGGAGGAGAAGGAGGAGGAGGTACCGGGTCGTGAGGCAACCAGGTGAAGGAATATACTCAGAACACACGCAACTTTCACCTTCAGAATGGAATGAAAAAAAAAGAAGAAAACATCACACGAACAGAGACACATAAATAAATAAAAAAATTAGATTACGCATTAGTGAGAGGAAGAAAAAAAAAAAGCGTAATAACAATGACGGTCTAGGAAAAAAAAAAAACGTGAGTGGCTTGTGAGGTCACGCGGGTTGGTTGCTGGTTCCTGCTTACCATGACACCCTCGGCGCCACCTCCGCCACCACCGCCGATGTCATTCATATACGCCGGCGCTGCCATCACGCGCCGCACTTGACCACAAAATTTCAGGCGAGGAGAGCAGCGGAGGAGGAAGGGAGATGAAGGGAGATGTTGCAATGTGCGTGGGTGGATGCGGGGGCGGCAGTGGAGGGGAGAGGAAGGGAGGGGACGGGCGACAGAGGGACAGGGGACGGGAGGCAAAGGGAAGGGAGGAGGAGGGGTAGGCGGCAAGGAAGGGGATCACCTGCTGAGGTTTTCGCGGCTGAGTTCGTCGTGAAGGATTGCCGATCATGCGACGCTTCCCTTGAAACTCTATAAGGTCGTTTAGATAGGTAAACACACACACACACACACACACACACACACACACACACACACACACACACACACGGAAATTCACTAAAACAGACGTACGCACTCAGTGGTTTAAAGGGAAGGAAGAAATACATAAAGACACACAGGAAAATAAGCAAAGAAACGAATAAGGTAAATACATATAAACAACAAAGAAAGAGTTTTTAGACATAGACATAGAGGTTGTTTTTAGCGGCAAACACACACACACGGAAATTAAAACAGACGTACTGAGTTATTTAAAGGGAAGGAAGAAATACATAAAGAAGTACAGGAAGACAGGCAAAGGGACGAACTGACACTGAGTTATTTAAAGTGAAGGAAAAATACATCAAGAAATACAGGCAGACAGACAGGCAAAAGGAACGAATAGATGATGTAAACAGTATAGACAGACAAACAGGCGATTTATTAGACAGACAAAGAGAAAAATAGGTATAATATAAACAGTATAGACAGACAAACAGGCGATTCATTAGACAGGTAAAGAGAAAAATAGGTATAATGTAAACAGTATAGACAAACAGGCGATTCATTAGACAGGCAAAGAGGCGAATAGGTATAATGTAAACAGCGTACACAGACAGACAGACAGACAGGCGATCCACATGTCTGCCATAGCTCTTTAGTTTGCATTTCCGCGTCGTTCGTCACGGTCGCTCTCTAAAACCGTTGCCAGCGCACATCGGAGGGGACTGGAGGGCGGGAAGGGTGAGAGGAGGAGGTGCGTGAGTGAGTGTGTGGTTTATGAGCTGCGTGACATTGCAAAAGTGGTGGACCGGCAGAACGACGGGGCCAGCGTTGTCAAATTGTCGTACACTGAACATTGCATTTATCAGTTTTTAGGCTCCAAGACTGTCGTAACCCCACAAATAACGCTAGAAAATTAAAGTTATCGTTGGAACTGTTAAATACTGATACGGTTTTCGCTCTTTTTTGCTTTAGTTATCCGTCAGAAACTACGAAAATATGCTATGCGCTGAGTACGATAATTTGTGGCAACGCTGGGCGGGGGCTGGAAGGGAGTCAGGTGTGGCGCGTCTTTCAGCCTCAAGCAGCCCAGGATGTACGGGAGACGTCTGAAGTCACGGCCCACTACCCCCCCCTCCCCCCCTCCCCCGCTGCTGCTGATAGTCACACCATTTATCATCCGTCCTTTTCTCTTTCTCTTTCCCTCTCTGTCCATATCTATCTATCTGTCTATCTATCTATCTATATCTATCTTGGGGACATGCAATCGTAGTTTTTGCGGCTCCGAGTTCAATTTTTTTTCATTCAGTCAGTTTGTCTGCTTATATTTCTCCTTTTTCTTTTTTCTCTTTCTCTTTCCCTCTCTGTCCATATCACATGTAATCGTAGTTGTTGCGGCCTGAGTCATATAGTTCTTGCGGCTCCGTTCAATTTTTTCATTCAATCAGTTTGTTAGTTTTTGCGGCTCCGAGTTCAATTTTTTTTCATTCAATCAGTTTGTCTGCTTATATTTCTCCTTTTTTCTTTTTCTCTTTCTCTCCCTCCCTGTCCACATCTATCTATCTATCTATCTATCTATATCTATCTTGGGACATGTAATCGTATAGTTCTTGCGGCTCCGAGTTCAATTGTTTTTCATTCAATCAGTTTGTCTGCTTATATTTCTCCTTTTTTCTTTTTCTCTTTTTCTCTCCCTCTCTGTCCACATCTATCTATCTATCTATCTATCTATCTATCTATATCTATCTTGGGGACATATAATCGTATAGTTCTTGCGGCTCCGAGCTCAATTTTTTTCATTCAATCAATTTGTCTGCATATTTTTCCGTCCATTTGTCTGTATGTGTGTCTGCGTCTTTTTTTATTACAGCAGAAGAAACAGTGCAAAGGCGTAAAAAAAAAAAGAAGAAAACAATAATGAAAAAGGAAGCCCGCTACTTACTGCTCCTACGCCTGTCTATGTCTGTCTGTCTACCTGTCACTCTCTCTTGGGGAATGGAAGGAGGACTAGGCCGTGTCAAGAGGGCGCCAGAAACACGTGCCGGAACTCTGCAGGAACCGTAACAAATGTCGCGGCCGCGGGCTACGAGTGGCCGCGCTGAGCCTCCTCCTCCTCCTCCTCCTCCTCCTCCTCCTCCTCCTCGTGGGTTTGCTTCGCCGCAGTGCCTTTCGAGACCTCTTGCTGATGCCGACTGTTAAGCGCTCCGCCATATCCTTATCATTGTCATTAGAAGAAGTATTAATAGTGTTGGTATTATCTCCATTTTCCTCGGTATTTATTTCCTTTTTTTATTTTTTTTTCTATTTTTTTTTTTTTTTTACATCGCCTGTAGCCCCGGTAGGCATTCTTCAGGGGCCTGGTGGTCGCCCCAAGCTCTTCATGGCGCAGGTAATTTTTATAGTGCGCCAGTTTTTGCCGGTTTCTATTATTTGGTGTTTTTTTCTGCCAGGTTTTCATGGTTTAGTTGAGTGCTTCGAGGCTCTATTGGTTGTGTAGGCGAATAATAACCTCAATATGACCATGACAACTGTGTGAAGATTAGTACCATTCACGCGCCGATATCTCATTATTACGTATTATCATCTCATTAATATTATTCACGCTCCGATATCTCATTAGTATTATCTCATTATTATTATCATCTCATTAGTATTATTCACGCTCCGATATCTCGTGTCCTTCTTAACCAACTGTTCTGCGGCAGTAATGGATCCGTTTACCTTTTCCTCATTCGTGTTCTGATTCTTGTTCTCGCCGTGACCTTCAGCCCGGGGCGGCGCTGCGTGGGAGGCGTCAGGCCGAGGTGGAGGAGAGCGGCCTCTGTGACTTCGGCAGCCAAGGCGCTTCTACCTGGTGCAGCTGGAGCTCTCCGGGCCCCGACGCCGCCTCCAGGTAATCTCCCTTTCACTCCCTTCTCCTCACTTCCCCTCCCTTCTCCTGTCCCCTCCTCCCCCCTTCTTTGACAACCTTCCCTTCGCTTCCCTTCTCGTCCCCTCCTTTCTCTCTTCCCTTACCCTCTCTTCCCTTTCCCTTCACTCCTTTCCCCTCCCATCCCCTTCTGTCCCTTCCTTTCCCCTCCCTTCCCCTCCTCCTCCCCTCTCCTTCAATCTTCTTCGGCAGCCTTACTCCTGTCTCTTGCATTCTCCTCCCTTCTTCTTTCTTCCCCTTTCCTTCTCTCTCTTCCCCTACCCGTCCCGTCCATTCTCCAGTCCCCTCCCTTCCCCTCCTTTCCCCTCCTTTCTCCCGTCACCTACTTTCTCCTCCTGTGCCCTCCCGTTCCCTTTCCGTCCTTTCCCTTCCATTCTCCTTCCGTCCCCTCCCTTCCCTTTCCCGCCCCCTTCCGTCTCCTTCTTTCCCCTCGCCTCCTATCCCGTCCCCTCCCATTCCCTCCCTCCCGTTCCCCTTCCGTCCTTTCCCTTCCATTCTCCTCCCGTCCCCTCCCTTCCCTTTCCCGCCCCCTTCCGTCTCCTTCTTTCCCCTCGCCTCCTATTCCCGTCCCCTCCCATTCTCTCCCTCCCGTTCCCCTTCCGTCCTCTCCCTTCTATTCTCCCCCCGTCCCCTCCCTTCCCTTTCTCGTCCCCTTCCGTCTCCTTCTATTCCCGTCCCCTCCCCTTCCCTCCCTCCCGTTCAATCTCGTCCCGTCCCCTCCTTTCCCTTCCCTTCCCATCACTCTCCATTGATAATCTACAACCTTCCCCTCCGTCCCTGTCAGTCAGCCGCCGACGCTCATTTTTTACTTTTCTCCTTCACTCCCTCGCTGTCACATTTCACCAGACCTTGCGATGACGCGGGCAATAATTACAGCACTGACACACACACACACACACACACACACACACACACACACACACACACACACGAGACTGAGTAATGCTGTTTATCTATTCATTCATTTACTTATTTATTTTTTTTATTTACTCATCATTATTATCTTGGTTTTTTTTATTCTTTCCGTGTGTGAATGGACGCATGAAGATAGCTGTGTGTGTGTGTGTGTGTGTGTGTGTGTGTGTGTGTGCTCACGGTGGGTGTGTTGCAGGGTGGACACAGAGGGCGCCGCATCAGCCTGGACGCTCTCGACTGGGATCAACTCGCTCTGGGTTGGCGGCCCGCTCAACGACACCACCGGGGATGACAGGGGTGAGTGGCGGGGGCAAGGGGGGACGGGGGGTGGAGGGCGCGTCGGCGGGGGCAAGGGGGACGCGGGCTATAGCTGTGAATAAGTCTCCTTCGTTAATCATTATACTATTATCTTGATGTGCTGTCCCGCCTATCCCTCACCTCTCGCCACTGTCCCCAGCAGGAGGGTACGCCTTCCACGAGACGTCCAGCACGCCCGCAAGACTCGCGTCGCTCGCCGTCATGGAGTCCGAAATGCAGAGACCGACGGGCGCCGCGGGTGAGTACATAAGAAAATATCTGTCCGGAGTCCTGCCGTGGCGGGGATATTTCAGTGCAAAGTTCTTTCTCGCGCCACTGCTTCAAAAATAGAAAAAAAATGACAATAATAATAACAGCATCAGCGCTTTTCCAGTTACTGTTGCTGCCTATGAAAGTAATACGAACACCGTCAGGGTAACCATAAGTGACCAGAGGAGTGTCAAGGGGAGTAGGGGAGTATTAACCCGGTGGCAGTGACGGGCCAAATTTGTGGCTTTACCGTGTAGCAGCGACGGGCCAAATTTGTGGCTTTACCGTGTAGCAGCGACGGGCCAAATTTGTGGCTTTACCGTGTAGCAGCGACGGGCCAAATTTGTGGCTTTACCGTGTAGCAGCGACGGACCAAATTTGTGGCTTTACCGTGTAGCAGCGACGGGCCAAATTTGTGGCTTTACCGTGTAGCAGCGACGGGCCAAATTTGTGCCATGATTTTAACCCCCCTAAATAGATGATACATAAACTGATCACAAATGATTTGACATATATTATGAAATGTTTTTTGTGTGATTTTTTCTCAATTTTCTCGCTTAGAGGGACCATTAAGAATCATGATCCCCGCTGCTACCGGAACTGACCTCGCTTCTGGCTTCTCATTCTTTATTCTTTTACTGGAGCAGCGCTAAGCGAGTTTTCGTTTTTTTTTTTGTTTGTTTGTTTGTTACGCACTCTAGCTGTTTCCATTGATGTAAAAAAATAATTTAATTTCTTCCACCTCTCCCCTGCAGGTAAGTGCCTCAAGTTCTGGTACTTCCTGGACGGCCTGAGCGCCAATGAGCTGCGCGTCAAGGTGCGCAAGATGGGGGAGGAGGCGGCCGTCACCATCTGGCAGACCCGAGACCTCACCCGCGGGGACTGGCGGGAGGCGCAGGCCCTCTACACCTTCACCGACAACCACACGGTGCGGCCCTGCCTGTCCCTGTCCATGCTGGCCCTAAGCTTCCCCTTCCCTGCCTCGTTGCACCATCACGCCCTTCATCCCTCATTTCCTTTACTCTGTCCCTTCCACAATGCCTTCAAAACCCCGCCTCTCCCACTTCTCCTTTCCAAGTCAATCCCTCCCACGCTTCCTCCCTTACTACAAAAAAAAAATCAGAATGCTTAAATAATCTTATAACATACACACATGTCATGGGAGTCCTTGTACAATTCTTAACGTGTTGAGTCTTGCTGCACAGGTAATCGTGGAGGCTGTTCCGGCGGCGGCGGGGGACCCCTTTAACATCTTCCGAGGACACATCGCGGTGGACGACTTGGGGACGCGGCCCGGCCAGGAGTGCATCGGCCTGTGTTCCTTCGAGGGCGGCATGTGTGACTGGAACAACGCCCTCACCGATGACTTCGACTGGCACCTGGTGAGTGGGCGGGAGGGACGATCTTTAAACCTGGTGCCTCAAGAGAAGGATGCTAACGCGGGATAGTTTTGACACTGTTATGATCTCCCTTCCTTCAGCAAAATCATTATTCCTCATTGCTTAAATAGTTTCTACAAGTCTGTAATGGCAATGTGTTACAAGCGAGGAAGGCACATCATTTTCCAAGCACGATATATGGGGCACTTAGTAACACACTCTAGCGCCACATATAGAAAGACGCTTGGTACACTATGTTATTGGGGGCCTCATATATAAAATAGTTAATGTTCAGGCCGCAAAGAAGGTAGCGGTGCATGATAGCTCTCCGTACCTAGATTAAAGTAGCCCCATATGTGCCCATGCTATACACCTTTTGCTGCGTGTAGAGATAGTGGTATATGTTAACTGTCAATACCCAGAGGAGAGTAGCCCCGATGTCTCCCCGCTCAACACTTCCCTTCAGACTAAATGATTCGTAAGGAACAACACTAACGAATGAGTCTTGCTGTGTCCTTTGGTAACCACGCGCTTCACTAATAGGTTGGTATTCTTAGACGCCTTCGCTTATCACATCAGCTATTTCTAAGGGTCAAAAAGGGGATCAATAGGGTTCTAATGAGTGTTTCTTTAGATTCATGCTACAGAAGCAGGGTCAAACTACCACCAGAGACATTAAACCACCCTGGAAATGCCCAAAACTCATAGGAAAGCCTTGTGAACTTGAGCGACGAAATGTTTTAAAATACGACCCATAATCTTCGTCTCTCCAGGGCCGCGGAACTCAGAACCCAATCACGGGGCCGCCAAGAGACCACAGCAGCTCCCAGGGTGACTCTCTCGGGGGGGCGTACGTGTTCATGGACTCCTCGTTCCCCCGAAGACCCGGAGACGTGGCCAGGCTGGAGAGCATTGAATTCCAGGCCACCGGTGAGTCGGGGAATGTTGAGGGACGATTGTAAGACATCCATTCGAAATTGACCCTCTTTTTTGGGCTTTCGTTCTGTTTTCTTTACTGGAGCAGCGACTAGCGAGCTTTTTGTTGTTGTTGTTGTTGTTGTTGTTGTTGTTGGATTTACCCTTGACCCTTACTGTAAAAATAAATATGTACAAAGACAAGATATGGGGAGTTTTCAAGACAGCACTTTCTTACCGTTTAGGCATGAGACAACACCCTAGTCATATATAAGTGGCTATGACGACAACAACAACAACAACAACAACAACAACAACAACAACAACAACAAAAATAACGTACTTACTCCTCGTGTTCCGTATCTGTGGTTCCTCTACGTCTGAACAGCCATAGTAAGTTCGTTCCACGCCTTCTCGTGTTTCCCTGCTTTCCTTTCCCTCCCTCTACAGACGTTCCTTTATATCCTTCTCTTCCAACTAAGGAATAACTGTTACACCTTATTTTCCTCTTCTCCATCGGCGCCATCACTCTATAATTCCAGTCAATCAATCAGTCCTCCTTTCCAGACCCATCTCTTCCATCTAAAGAATAATTACCACACCTCCTTTCGTCTTTTCCATCGGCGCTGTGACCATCGTTGTTGCTGCGCCATCACCACACACCCCGGGGAGATCTGATAGAAGTATTCAAATGGGTCAAGGGTTACAACAAAGGCGATATAAGTAAAGTACTGAGAATTAGCCAGCAGGATAGAACACACAGTAATGGATTTAAATTAGAAAAGTATAGATTTAGGAGGGAAATAGGCAAGCGTTGGTTTAGTAATAGGGTGGTGGGGGAATGGAATAGACTCAGCAATCACATAGTGAGTGTAGGGACGATAGCTTGTTTTAAGAGTAGACTGGATAGCTACATGGACGAGGATGACAGGTGGCAGTGGGGGGGAATCTGGAGCTGCCCTGTGTACATTAGGCCTCTTGCAGTCACCCTATGTTCTTATGTAATTCATCCCCCCCCAGACCCCAACAACCCCCCCTGCATGCGGTTCTACACGTACATGGCGGGGCGGGGCGTGGGTCGTCTACAGGTGCTGCTGGAGGACGTGGTGACGCGTAAAGAGAAGATTCTGTGGGCGCTGCGGGGTCACCAGGGCACGCGGTGGGTTCAGGGGCAGCTGGCGCTCTCCTCCAGCACCCCGTTCAAGGTGAGGGTGCCAACTGTCAGGCGGAGTAACCTTGTTTTAGATGTCATACTCGTCCATTCCCTTCCCTCCCCCTCTCTTCCCCTCCCTTCCCCTCCTTCCCTTCTCCTTCCTTCCCTTCCCCTCCCTTTCCCTTCCTTCCCTTCCCTTCCCTTCCCTTCCCCTCCCTTGTAGCTCAATATCTTTGTTACAAATGCCCTCATACTCCTCCCTTTCCCTCCCTTCTCTTCCCTTCCCTCCCCCTACTTTCCCTCCCTTTTCCTCCCTTTCCTTTCCCTTCCTTCCCCCTCCCTTCCCCTTCCTTCCTCTCTCTTTCCCTCCCTTCCCCTTCCTTCCCCTCCCTCTCCCTCCCTTGTAGCTGAATGCCTTTGTTTTGAATGTCCTCATACTCTTCCCTTACCCTCCCATCCCCACCCTTTCCCTACCTGCCCATACCTTCCCATCCCTTTTGACTGAACATCCTTAATATGTTTTAGACGTCCTCATACTCTCCTCCCATCCCCCTCCCTTCGCCTCCTCACCCCTGATCCCGTGACCCCGGCAGGTGGTGTTCGAGGGCACGGTGGGCAAGCCGCGCCTCGGGGACATCGCCCTGGATGACATCACCATCGTCTCGGGGCCCTGCGCGAGTGAGTTGACCCTTGCATGCTTAGGTTCATATTCTTCAACGTATCGGATTCCCACTCTGTTTCCCAAGGCCACCAAAAAGATTAGTAACCGGATTTTCATGGGTGATTTTCAAGGTTCAAGACGCACAAGTCGCGTAAAAACTATCACTGGAATCACATTTATCCATTTCGTTATCTTCATCACTCACTCAATCCCCCACCAACCGTCTCCTCCTCCGTCAGTCCTCCCATTTATCCATTTCGTTCTCTTCATCACTCACCCAATCCCCCACCAACCGTCTCTTCCTCCGTCAGTCCTCCCATTTATCCATTTCGTTATCTTCATCACTCACTCAATCCCCCACCAACCGTCTCCTCCTCCGTCAGTCCTCCCATTTATCCATTTCGTTATCTTCATCACTCACTCAATCCCCCACCAACCGTCTCCTCCTCCGTCAGTCCTCCCATTTATCCATTTCGTTATCTTCATCACTCACTCAATCCCCCACCAACCGTCTCCTCCTCCGTCAGTCCTCCCATTTATCCATTTCGTTCTCTTCATCACTCACCCAATCCCCCACCAACCGTCTCCTCCTCCGTCAGTCCTCCCATTTATCCATTTCGTTCTCTTCATCACTCACTCAATCCCCCACCAACCGTCTATTCCTCCGTCAGTCCTCCCATTTATCCATTTCGTTCTCTTCATCACTCACTCAATCCCCCACCAACCGTCTCCTCCTCCGTCAGTCCTCCCATTTATCCATTTCGTTCTCTTCATCACTCACTCAATCCCCCACCAACCGTCTCCTCCTCCGTCAGTCCTCCCATTTATCCATTTCGTGATCATCAGCACTCACCCAATCCCCCACCAACCGTCTCCTCCTCCGTCAGTCCTCCCATTTATCCATTTCGTTCTCTTCATCACTCACTCAATCCCCCACCAACCGTCTCTTCCTCCGTCAGTCCTCCCATTTATCCATTTCGTTCTCTTCATCACTCACTCAATCCTCCACCAACCGTCTCCTCCTCCGTCAGTCCTCCCATTTATCCATTTCGTTCTCTTTACCACTCACTCAATCCTCCACCAACCGTCTCCTCCTCCGTCAGTCCTCCCATTTATCCATTTCGTTATCGTCATCACTCACTCAATCCCCCACCAACCGTCTCTTCCTCCGTCAGTCCTCCCATTTATCCATTTCGTTCTCTTCATCACTCACTCAATCCTCCACCAACCGTCTCCTCCTCCGTCAGTCCTCCCCGCCGCCGCTTCGCTGCCGTCCTCCGGTGACTGCACCTTCGAGGATGACACCTGCGGCTGGACCAACCCCGACTCCCGCCAGCGCGTCGACAACCTGCAGTACCTGAGGGTGAGGGCGTCGGAGTACTCCTTCCCCACCACGGACCACAGCACGGGCTCCAGGCAAGGTGAGGGACTGGCCGAGTACAGTGAGTAGGTAGACGTATGAAGTCTATTGAAGTATGAGGCTTTATTGAGGTGTTCAGCTTGTTTCATTGTGTTCAGTTCACGGAGTTTGAGTCTTCAAGTATGTGGATTACCATTAGGTTTTGATGCGACATTTTTTTATTATTATTTAAGTATCTGGACTAACATTAGTTTTGGTAGAAGACATTTTTTTCTAATTTTTTTTGGACTACCATTAAGTTTCGATGCGACATTTTCTTTGTATTTTCTAAGTATCTGGACTTCCATTAAGTTTCGAAGAGACATTTTCTTTGTATTTTCTAAGTATTTGGACTACCATTAAGTTTCGAAGCGACATTTTCTTTGTATTTTCTAAGTATTTGGACTTCCATTAAGTTTCGAAGCGACATTTTCTTTGTATTTTCTAAGTATCTGGACTACCATTAAGTTTCGAAGAGACATTTTCTTTGTATTTTCTAAGTATCTGGACTGCCATTAAGTTTCGAAGCGACATTTTCTTTGTATTTTCTAAGTATCTGGACTGCCATTAAGTTTCGATGCGACATTTTCTTTGTATTTTCTAAGTATCTGGACTGCCATTAAGTTTCGAAGAGACATTTTCTTTGTATTTTCTAAGTATCTGGACTACCATTAAGTTTCGATGCGAGATTTTCTTTGTATTTTCTAAGTATCTGGACTACCATTAAGTTTCGATGCGAGATTTTCTTTGTATTTTCTAAGTATCTGGACTACCATTAAGTTTCGAAGAGACATTTTCTTTGTATTTTCTAAGTATCTGGACTACCATTAAGTTTCGAAGCGACATTTTCTTTGTATTTTCTAAGTATCTGGACTACCATTAAGTTTCGAAGCGACATTTTCTTTGTATTTTCTAAGTATCTGGACTGCCATTAAGTTTCGAAGCGACATTTTCTTTGTATTTTCTAAGTATTTGGGCTACCATTAAGTTTCGAAGCGACATTTTCTTTGTATTTTCTAAGTATCTGGACTACCATTAAGTTTGAAGGCAACATTTTTTCTTATCTCCCCAGGTTCCTACATGACGCTGGAGAACCCGACGAGGAAGCAGGAGGGCGACCATGCGTGGCTGGTGTCACCCATCATGCGTGCCGAAGGGCTGACCAAGTGTCTCTCCTTCTGGTGAGTGAAGAAGGCCCGTGGTGGTCATCTCAATACTGTGTTCATAATCTAAGCCTTGAGTTAACCATTCAAGTTAATCGAGTTAATCATTCTTTTACTCTTTTTGGTACACTTTCTCCTCTGGCTCATCCTTATGCTTTCCCAATCCCTTATGCAAGAGTTAATCAGTATCTTCATTCTTTCATCCCTTTCACTGGTACACTCTAGAACAGCTTTCCACCCACCATTTGTATTTGATTTGGCATTTTCAGATGTACTTTTTCATACTTCCCAATTTTCTAGAAGCTTTGTTCCCTGTATAACTAAACTGTGGAACCAGCTTCCAAATGATGTTGTTAAAGCTGAAAACCTGCAATTGTTTAACAGAGTTGATAGTTTATTACTGAGGTGACTTGCTCTCTCTCCAGACGGGCTGACATGCTTGGCCTATAATAATAATAATAATAATAATAATAATAATAATAATAATAATAATAATAATAATAATAGTAATAATTTTCGAGAGGTAAATATCAGGACACCTCTCAACCGAAGTATATCCTATCTTTTGGCTTTTGCTTCTCCGTTTGTGGGAGCAACGTCAAAGCCTTATTTTTTCTCTCCCTTAAGCTGTGTCTATTGCTGTAAAAAAAAAAAAAAAAAAAAGCGTGAGCACTGAAATGGCAAACAAACGCCGTTCTTTTGTGGAGTCAAATCATCGTTTGTCATTTACTCTCCTTGTGTAGGTCATCGGAAGACTCCAAGCCTATTCAGTCGTTAAGAATACCCGGTAACAACTAAGAGTACTAAAAGTGTATTCTTATTCAAAACGAACCCTTCATCACATACAATTATTGATCTTTCTCGCCCCTTTATCTTCCTCCTCCTCCTCCTCCTCGGAACGCTATTCAGTCGTTAAGAATACCCGGTAACAACTGAGAGTGCTAAAAGCGTATTCTTATTCAAAACGAACGAAGGAGTCTAAAAGAGAATCCTTATCTTCCACACAAACCTTGCATTCCTCCTCCAGGTATCTGATGTTCGAGCCCCTGAGCGAGGTGGAGCCAAACCTGGGGTCCCTGAGCGCCTTCCTGCTGCGCGAGGGACCGTCCGGCGCCCTGGTCCTCACGCCCGTCTGGACGCTTCAGAACTTCCAGGGCCTCACGTGGTACTTCGCACAGACGCCGCTCAGGGCCGAGGGGGACTTCCAGGTGTGTGGAGGCTGGGAGGTGTAGCGAGGGCTGGTTTGATGTGGTATAAGGTGTGGTTGGGAGTGGGAGTGGATGGGTTGGATGTATGGTGGAGTGTGGTGGGGTGGGGTGTGGTATGATGTGGTGAGTGGGGTGGTGTGGTCTGGGATGGTGGTGTGGTGTGCTGTTATGTAGTGTGGTGTGGTCTGGGATGGTGGTGTGGTGTCGTGTGGTGTGGTACGATGTAGTGTATGGTATAGTATGGTGTCTGGTGTGGTGGTGTTGTGTTTGATGTGTAATGTATTGGTGTGGTATGGTAGGCTATTTATGATGTGGTGAGTAGGGTGGTGTTATGTAGTGTGGTGTGGTCTGGGATGGTGGTGTGGTGTGGTGTGGTACGATGTGGGGTAGTATGGTGTCTGGTGTGGTGGTGGTGTGTTTGCTGTGTAATGTATTGATGTGGTGTGGTATGGTGTGCTGTGTGATGGAGGGTGCAGTATGGTGTGTAGTGTGGTGGTGTGTGACATGCGGTGGTGTGGTGGTGGTGGTGTCAAAGATCTTGAGTGTCACCTCGACCCAGGCTCCCTCACCCAGCCCCGTCCCTCTTCGCCCGCAGGTGGTGCTGGAGGCGGTCTGGGGCGCCTCCAATAGCTCCGGCAGGCTGGCCGTGGACGACATCAGTATCTTTGACGGAAACTGCCCGAGTGAGTAGCCAGCGAACACACACACACACACACACACACACACACACACACATGCAAACACTGACAACACTGAGGATTTACTGGGTATAGTTTCGAAGCGTAAGTTATTTTTTTGTCCCTATAGTTCGTATGGGAATTTTCCTTCGTTTTCATATTTAATAAACCTACACTGGCTACAGAACATTACACACAACAGCATGATTAAAGCATGACAAAGATGAGAGAAACATCGAACTCCTGAATAGCTCATAAAGTGCGTTCTTGGTAGTTAGTGTGCGCTTCCCCGAGGTCAAATATTAAAAGACTATTAGCTTATGCTCTGTTCTCCCTTACCACTAGTCATTGCCTCCGCTCATGCTTGCCGTGTCTTCCAGCCGTGCCCGAGGCTGCCGTGGTGAGGGCCGGGGACTGTACCTTCACGCGGGGCACCTGCGGCTGGAGGAACCTCACCTCAGACCGAGACTTCGCCTGGACACTCGCTTCCACTCTTCGCCGCCCCCTCGACATGCGTGACCACACCTATGGCTCTCCGGGTAAGTCAGCTGCCACCAAGGAGTCTAGAGAAGCCTTGGGTGGTGTTTAATACGCTCTTCCTTTCTTTTCCAACCTTCCCTTTCACCTTATTCAATTGTCGAGTCCGTTTTGGCGTTCGCTCTCGCTTGTCCATTTCTCCCCTCTGCTCTGCCACACAGTCCCAACACCCATTATTTCCTCCCATATGTTACCTATAGCTTACATATGAGAGGAAGAGATAGGTGCTGGGACTGTGTGGCAGAGCAGAGGGGAGGAAAGGACCCGCGGGAACCTACGCCAGACCGGCCTCGACATATTTGGAAGACTTATTGTTCCTCCTATTTAAGAAGCATACCGAGAAAAGACTGCCGGAATTAATGGAACGCTTGCCTGCTGAACGAGAGTAAAATAGTCACCAAACTTTTGTGCGTTGTTATTTTTCTTTAACAAACAGAATTGGCCACAAACCTTTCCTCAGCAATATATATCTTTGTGAAAATACTTGCTCGACTCCGAAGCCAGTTAGACGTTAAGAGTTTGGGCAGAGGTAGCCTTGCCAGCACACTTGTAGGGAAGCGTGAAGGGAGGTAGAGTGTATTGAAAGATATAACCCGATCATATTTTTTATTACATTTACTACCATTACTTCCATCACTTTTACTCCTCTTTTTTTTCTTTTCCTCTTTCCTCCTCCTCCTACTACTACTACTACTGCTGCTACTACTACTACTACTACTACCACCTCTAAATACTACCACTAACTACGACTACTTTTACCATCGCCTCCTTCTCATCCCCTCCTCCTCCTCTTCCTCTTCCTCCTCCTCCTCTTCCTCCTCCTCCTCCTCCTCTTCTCCTTCCTCCTCATCCCCTCCTCCTCTTTTCCTTCCTCCTTTTCCTCTTCCTCTTCCTCTTATCCTTCCTCCTCTTCCTCTTCCTCTCCCTCCTCCTCCTCCTCCTCCTCCTCCTCCTCACAGGTGGCTACATCTACTTCGACGTGTTCAACCTCGGCGGGCGGACGCAGCGCCTGCAGTTCGTCTCGCCCGTGATGGAGCCGCTGCCCGATCGCTCGCCGCTTTGCTTCACCTTCTGGTTCGCGGGCTTCGGCGCAGACCCGAACACCAGCCTCACCATATTCCAGCGGCCCGCCCAGTTACGCTCGTTCCCCGATCGCCTACTGACGGACCTCTCCAGCGATATCCAGGTAAGAGAAGTGTTTAATTTCGTGTTTATTTTGTCGATTGATTGATTGATTGATAGTTTATTGTTGCAAGTAAACAACAAAGGAGAAGGGAGGAGCATGCCATCCCAACCCCCAGGCAGTACAGAGTGTGATTATACAACTAAGGATACATGTGGAAGGAGTACCAGGAAGTGTAATATATATGTGACATCGGTGCTGGAATATACAAAGCACTGTTAAGCACATAAAAACAGCACTACCTGGCGAGCATACGTTTGGCTTCTGTTGGTTAGATAAAACACTAAATATTCTAAGTGAACATCCTTAGTTTAGAGTGTGTTGACGCTGGTCTTTGAAGGGGGTGAGAGGTGGTTCAAAAGTGATAGTAGAATGCATGTGATGTAGTTTGGAGTGTGTGTGTGTGTGTGTGTGTGTGTGTGTGTGTTGCTACTGAATACCTGATTTGCGAGTTCGAGGCATGTAATGAGATGTCTTTCGCAGGTATGGAGCCACGTCCTGGATGACACGTCGGGTTGGCAGTTCGGGCAGGTGCCGCTGCTCGCCGGCTCGCGCTTCCAGGTGGTGTTCGAGGGCCTGTCCTTCAACGGGGGCTACACGCTGGACGACTTCAAGGTGTACGCCGGGGCCTGCACGAGTGAGTGGCAAACTGTTATGAGGACTGTCAGGCTGTGGAGGGTGATAGAGGATGGATTGGCCGGGGCGGGACCTGTAACCCCTCTTGTAAAACTTGTAAAATTTCACAACACAAAATAAGTCGAGGTTCGTCTCGAGGATTACGCCGCGACCCCGACCCAGTTTTCCAGGTTCTTCGTATTGATTGATTGATTGATAGTTTATTGTTGCAGGTAAACAACAAGGGAGAAGGGAGGAATTGTTGGAGGATCTTTCAGGACTGCAGGGTTTTCCAGAGTTCAGAGTTCCTTGCAATTGATCATAGACTAAAGCTTCCTGTTAGGTCAAAAATTACTTCAAAATGTGACTGTTTCATTGAGAAACTAAAAGACTTCGCATATGGCCATGAATATGCAGTGACTTCCCAAAATTATTATTACTATTATTATTACGATAAACTACCAAAGCCTCCCTCCAGGGTGCAGATACATTTTGAACCACACAAAATACCAAAAGGTACTGGAGAGAAGCAAAGACCACGAATAGTTAAGAAACTGGCCAGTCAAATCAGTTCAGTGTGTTTCTGAAGCAGCTCCGCTTCGAGACCCTCTCTCAGGTGAGCGCTATTCGAACTAGTTGTTATCCGATAGTTGCCTCGTGCCAGACAAAGAGGGCCAGAGGGCTCGTTGGACTAAAGAAATTGTACACGCAGAGCCCTCCAACCAGGCAGCTCCCAACCACTGGGTCGCATACAAAGTGGACGCTGATCCACCCATTGATGACTCTCTCTCTCGACTAGGTCACCGATTATGTGGCAAGTTTGAGGGCTATAATGGCAGTTTGTGTTTGTAACATCAATGCGGAACTGTTCAAAGCTGGAGGAGATGAGTCCATGATATGTGTGTTGTAAGCAGTCTTGATTGGCGTATGTCAATCTGATACCATTCCTCCCTACTAGGAGAGGGTCCACTACGGTATTGCACTGTCGAGTGTGCCAGGCAGGGTGCTCGCCCATCTGTTGTTCATGCAGATCCGCAGCCAGTTAGTGAAGTTCCAAACACCTGACCAGTCTGGGCTCACGCCTAATAAGTTGACAACTGACAGTATCCTAGTGCTTCGTATACCAGTGGGGCGCCGACGCGAATTTCAACAGGGGATGTTTGCAACCTATGTCGATCTCAAGAAAGCGAGATTCCTGCGAAAATTTTTGTCCTACATTACCAAATCTTGACATGATTATATTCCTACTGAAAATTTTAGTATAGCTGCAGTAGTTAAGGTTAGGCTGTATTGATTGTATCATAATATTTTGTATCTATCTTCTGAGAGAGAGAGAGAGAGAGAGAGAGAGAGAGAGAGAGAGAATTCAACAGCACACACACAAAAAAAATTGTGAACTAAAAATTGTTGCAAAAATGGCTTCAGCTTTCTTTTAATCTGCCTAACCCTTTCTTCCCCAGAGAGGCCAAGAGAAACCAGCCTCTCCTTCCCTCGCTCCTGAAGGTCGGGACTCAGGTAGCATCTCCTGAGTAGGGCGACACACTCCGGGCAGCAGGACGAGGCCGCAGGCTTTGCTCTCGCCAAAGGACGAAACCTGTACAGTTAAGATTAGAGTCTATCACTGAACTAACCACCATGGCTTGTGCTGTGTAGTTTATTTTAACTGTATATCTGGTAATTTTTAATGTTAGTGTAGGCATGACCTAATTTTCTTAACCCGGTAGCAGCGCTGGGCCAAATTTGTGGCTTTACCATGTACCAGCGACGGGCCAAATTTGTGGCTTTACCATGTACCAGCGACGGGCCAAATTTGTGGCTTTACCGTGTACCAGCGACGGGCCAAATTTTTGCTATGATATAAACCCCCCCCAAAAAATGGATGATGCATAAACTGATCACAAATATGTTAATGTATATTATGAAATGATTTGCGCGAGTGATGATTTTTTCTCGCTTAGAGGGGCCTTTAAGAAACATGATCCCCGCAGCTACCGGGTTAAGTCTGTGACTGAATACTGATCAGTTGAGCCAAACATCAGATACCTGTGCATGTCTGTAGTGCAGGTCAGGAACACCTATGTACCAGACGTTGTTACAAAGTTGTCTTCGGAATCTCCGGGCAAATTAACTGTCCTCGTAGCTCTTTCGTATGTTTTTTGTAATATAGTGTTTGTTTTTTGTCTCCTTTGTGGCCTTGTAATCAGTGTGTGTTACTTCTGTATCTTTCGTCTCCAGCTCACCTGTAGTCCTTCGTATACTAGTGCATGCTCAGTAGTCATCAATTTAGCATTGCTTCTGTTTTATCTGTTGTGTGGCATCCCCTGAATATAGGATTATCATTCCCCTTGATTTAACTTTATAAATGCATTCTGAAATTAATTTTCATTGTCTATTTTCTCTCATGCTGCTCTGCACGATGTTGTTGATAGATTTGTCTATCAGCAAATGTACATTTTGTACATTTCATATGTTGCATTAGATATTCATTTTATACAATATAATTTAATACTAGGGGACTATTTCCTGAGAAGTACTTTTAATCATTTTATTCAAAAGTGGTATTTAAGTTGTAAAGGTACTATAGCTTGAAAGCTAAATGAGGTGTGAAGTTCCTCCCCAAAAATTATCAAGCTCAGTTTGCCCAAGGAGAGACGCCTCTTTGAGGACAGAACAAACTGTAGGGAGGCGGGAATATCAAGACAGGGTTGTGGGAGTGCATAAAAGTTTTAGTATTGATTGAATTCAGTGTCAAATGGAAAGTAACCAAGAAAAGTATGTGATTGTTCACCCTCTCAATTGTGATCATGTGTAGGCTATGATGTGGACACTATGGGTCACTGATAATGTGAAGACACTTTGATATTTGATCATTTATTGGGCTAAGATACAATAAAAGTTTTATACAATATAAAATAAAGCCGAGCCCAGATCTACTGAATCAGTTTTTGGACCTAATACTAATATTTGATAATACCTAACCATAGCTTTCAGTGGCCTTGACACTATAAGCTATGCTATTTATTTAGAAGACTACTGGTGACTAATTTTGTGATGGAATTAAGTGTTTCTACTGACCTGTGAGTATAGCACTGATAGCAAGGAGGGAAAAGACAACTTGCAGCTCCTTCCTCCCTAGTACTGCATCATCTTGCCAAACACCACCATGTCTTTCCTTCACCTCGCCTCCATATGACCATTTTGGCGCATCATATTATCCCTTTAACTTCTTGCCTGCTTCCTTTCGGTGGTTGGGAGTTCTTTGATACACGAGGGAGATTGCTAGTGAGAGGCGACCTGTTACCACCACCACCACCACCGTCACCACCGTCATCATCCCCACCACCACTCCAGCTCTCATTACTCCCTATCCCCACCACCACTTCCTTCCTCCCTCCTCCATACCCTCCACTATGTCATTGCACTGGGTTTCCATGCAGATCACTACACCTCTTTAGAGTAACACTTTCCCTTCAATGAATGAATAACTTATAATTTTCATTGACCATCATATTATAACCAACAACTTCTTAATGTTTTGCAAATACTGTATGTCGAGGCCGGTCTGGCGTAGGCTCCCGCGGGTCCTTTCCTCCCCTCTGCTCTGCCACACAGTCCCAACACCTATCTCTTCCTCTCATATGTAAGCTGTAGGTAACATATGAGAGGAAAAAATAGGTGTTGGGACTGTGTGGCAGAGCAGAGGGGAGAAATGGACCCGCGGGAGCCAATGCCCAAATGGACTCGACAATTTGGTTTCACTATAGTACTGTATTATCCTTCCATTCATTACTGTCTTTTCAATGCATCACAGTGTCTTTTTTCAGCCACCTTACCACTTACCTCTAGCTTACCATTGTGCCATTTGCCTTCTGATGCCAGGCACATTTTATTCCCCATCAACTCACTCACTCACTCACCAAAACTAACATTAATCTTTCTCTTTTAGACACAGATATAAATGAACAAGGGCTAATACTTGTCCAATTCTGTTTGCTGTAGGAGATCTATCAAACACAGTGTTTGCTTGTGTGAGTATTAAAACAACAGTATACATTCTTATATATTTACATTATATACATGGGATTTATGAAACACAGACCAGTAAATATTCCACATACCACTATATATACACATCCTATATTAGAGAACTGTCATCCTTTCCTTTCACTCCACATTTACCTTTACAAAGTAGTTCAAAATGCATATTTAAATAAGAACATTCACTCTCCTTTATTCCTCACATCATGCAGTCTTCCTGTACCTCTCTACCTCAACACACCAGCAGTACTTTTCACATCTCTCAGTATGAAAACATCTTTAAACTTTTTACGTCTCACACTATGAAACACTTAAAAGTCCAGCACCACTGAAATAATCTCTTTAACCCCACGGTACTGCCCACATATCTTGTAGGAGTAAATAAAGTACTTCATTGCATTCACTGGTCATGACAAGTAAAGTAAATCATTCCCACAAGGTTCTACATCAATTTGTCCTTAGCACCTGGCGATGGGTATAAGGGGGTTCACACACCACACACACCTTCCCCCATACCTGATATTCCTTCATTGTAGTAATTTGATTGGGGAGACCTCCATTAAGCTAAATTAGTGTCTTAACTAATTTAATCAGTAATATCTGATTGTGCCCCTAACTCTACAATAAAATAGTGTGATTAATGTGTGCAGTGCTGGATACAAATATATGAAAAGATGAATCTTTGTTACATGCTGAGGAAGGCAAACGTGTCAGTGTTTCCAAGAATAACACTGAGTTAGGAAGAACTCTAGTTTGCTTGGCCCTGTCTAGAGACTGATTGTAATGGACATTCTTTTCTCAGTTAATAATGTATGAAAGTGTCTGAAATACAAGGGAGCATGGTACAAAATATTATTAAAGCCACACATGTAAAAGAATTGGAATGACAACTTCTCCAAAATGAAGTCGTCATCATCTGCAATGTAAACTGTGGTGGTGGTGGTGGTGGTGGTGGTAGCAATGAAGATGATAACAACCATGACAATGATGATAGTCAAAAGTAATGACAATGATGATGACTCTGGTGCTGCTCCTGAAAAGTGAGATGAGGATTTTAACCTTTACCAGCAGTAAAAATTTGGATTAAGCTCCCCAGTATTTCAAGACCTCATACACTGATCAGTATTAAAATCCAGACATGCACTTAGATGTAACATGTGTACTAAATCAAGCACAATTATGTACACCTAGAAACTTGTAGTAGGCATGAGCAAAACCCTCATACATACAAAATATTGCATCAATCAAGGCCCTGATGTAACAACTGGCCATACAACTCACAGCCACAGTGTATTGTTTTCCCTCACTAGTTTCCTGTTGCTGTCGCTACAGTTTCTGATATGTAAGACATATTTTTCAAATGACCTGAGTATCTCAAGACAGTCAAATTATTTGTAGGGGTGTATAATTCTAATGACAAAACTTTATCCAGCAAGTAACTGATTCTGACAAAGATTTCTTACAATGAATGAAGAGATGAATATTACCATGACTCAATCTGTCACATTCACCAGACTTTCAATATGCAGAATCTTTAATCACTGGGAATGGCGGTGATGGAAAACTTTGTTTAAATGTTGGCAAGTACGCGGCACACTTTGGAAATTAATGCTGTATTTTGTGAAATCTGTCTAGTTTTCTCTCATTAGTGGTGGTGAAATGTGCAAAATTAACCTAAAATAGTGACTGCCAGGGATGGAGTATTCATATTTGGTATTCATATTCAAATACATTTGAATACCATATCTGGGTAAATCTGTATTCGAATAATTATTGATAGAAAGCAAAGTATTCTCATTTGAATTCAAATACAAGGGAAAAGTGTTCGTATTCTGAAAGTAATCTGACAAATACTTCAAAATCTATGATCAGAAATAACAGCCGTTGTTCCTTACAACTCTAGCCTTCTGAGTGGATGTGGAATCATCATGTATAATACAGGTTCATGAGCTCATTTTACTGTTGCATAACTTTGGAGCCATGTTATACCCAGTTCTTGATGGGAGGTATTTTTCAGTGAAAAGTATACACCAATGTATTCATGAATACTTTTAGGAAGTATTCATATTTGTATTCAAATTAAAACCATTTCATTGTATTCAAATTTATATTCATTGGAATTTGAATTATTCGTATTTGAATACACAACTCTTGTATTCACTCCATCCCTGGTGACAGCTCCCTGTTTTTATCATTCATTTTCTCTGTCTATCTATAACTCTGCTGCCCCGTCCCCTCACAGCAGCTTCCCTCAAGGGGGCGGCCACAGCAGCTGTTGCCAATTTTTCTGTTCTGGCACTCCACCTCCACACACTCAATCCCTCGCCTACTAACTCTCCCTTTCTCTAACACTCATCAACTCTGTTAATCCATTTTACTGGTGGTGTCCCCCAATACAATGCCCCTCACCTTTGCACTCAAACTTTTATAAACCCATCATTCAATATCATGTATCCAAACTATCTCAGGACCACGCTTCACCCATTCAGATGCTCCACAATCCACTCACGTTGCTGTACCACCCACTCAAAGCACCAAAAGCCTTTGTTAACCACACCCTAACATTTTCCAGTCCAATCTCATCTAATAGGAAGTTTTACCGTATTTCACCTTCATATCTCGCTTCTCGCTGAATAGATTTCCTCCTAAGTTAAATGTTCTGTATGGACTGTGTTCTCCAGGAGCCCTTTTATTCATCTCTTACTGACTGTCTCTATCTCTAAAATTCTGCGGGGGGCTTCGTGGTGCAGTGGTTAGCACAATCGGCTTACAACCAAGAGAGCCTGGGTTCCATTCCCGGGCGGAGTGGAAAAATTTGGGCGGTGAATGTGAATGGGTACCAGGTATTAATCGGGGGTTGTGTCCCATCTCCTGGGATCTGCTCCCTTCTATAATTCCTTCCCCTCCTGTCTCTCTCCGGCATATGACCACAGATGTTGCGCCGACTAAACGAAACTTTCCAAACTTTCTGAAATTCTGCTGCAGTGTTTCTTCTCTTTCTTCTACCAATATTTTCACGGTAACTGCTCTTCTGAAGTTGCAAATTGAATGCCTTTGTAACTCTAACAGCTTTGCTTTCTTCTCAAGCTCATTCCTATTCTATCCAAATCTCTTATGGAAGAGTTAACCAGCATCACTTTCACTGGTAAACTTTGAAACAACCTTCCTCTGTATTTGCTCCCGCCTTGGACTTGAACAGTTTCAGGAGGGGAGTATCACAATGCCTCTTACAACAAAATCATCCTTCTGGAATCTTCAATCATTATTTTACAGGAGTTGTGTAGAGCAGATATTTTCCATCTATATTTGTTTTCCCTTAGAGCAGCCTCCTTTGCCTTCCTCATGCTAGTGTTAAAAACGCAAAGCCAATCAAATAACATCATCTCTCAGTCCCAGTCTACTTGAAGGTCTCCTAAGATAGTTGGAAGTCAGTTACAGACTAATCCTCAGCACTAACATTGTCAAGTGTAAATATATACACATACATATGCATCACAGACACGCACACACGCACACACACAAAAAAACTAAAGTGAGAGCACCGAGTGGTAGCAGAGGCAGAAGCATCAATGAGCTACATAAAATCACTCCTAGTGTATGATTGAGCATAAATGGAATCACTACAAAGAAACACACCTGTCAGTCCTCAGAGACACCAACACTATATATCACATTGAAGCTAATCCTCAGGCTCCCCCTTGCTACTTTGTACAGAGAAGGGGGAACAGTTGGCTTAACATTATTCAGCTAAGACAAAGAACTTGCAGAACCTCTCGCTAAATAGGCAGTGGAAGTTGGACAAAGCAGCAGGAAACACCCTTAAAACAGGGTGGCAGTTCCTTATATACACGGGCAAAGGAGAGTCATATTCATTAATCTGGATAACACAAATGATGGAGGTGTTGTGTGCAGTGTGTTAGGAAGGGGTTTGGAAGAACTTGTGTTAGTGTTCACTTTCTTGTGCCTTGCCAACAACACATTTCAAATTGATTATACAAGCCAAGAAAACATTTGTCTACAAATGAGTTGTTTCAAGAAGAGCTTATCTTTACAGCCTGCAAATACAAGGAGAGCATGGTGTGTGTGTGTGTGTGTGTTGTGTGTGTGATTCACCATGGCCTGTATAAGTCCCGGACTTAGCAAATACCCTCCTGGTGAGAGCAAACTCCTTAACTGATGTTTGGGTACTGCTAGGATCTTCCCACACACATCCCCCATCCCCCTTGCTTAAGGGGGTCCGTAACTGCTCTTTGTCAGCAGAAAAAATCTTTCGGTCAGAGAAAGGCTTGAACCTCAGCCTGTGAGGGTGGAATCTGACAGGGCAGAGCCATCGTCCACTGAGCCACCTGTGTGTGTGTGGCAGTGCAATTCAGCCTGCACACAATAGACTCGTGCATGTCAGTCAGTACCCTCCCTTAACCCTTTCATTGCTAATCGCTCGCAGCAAGACTATCCCCCCAGGACCTCCTGGTTGTAAGGTGTGTGTGTGTGTGCACCTCTTGGTCTGCTGCGGGTCTCTCTCGAGACAGACAGCCATTCCCCTACGGAAGGAGCTCAGAGCTCTGTGACCAATCTTTGGGGAGGACTGAGACCACTCACACACAACACACCGTGTGTGTTCACATGTATATTCTTGTGCGTGTATTCAAGTGCATTCATGTGTGTGTTCATGTGTATTCGCTTGAGTGTGTGTGCGCTTGCATGCATGTGTGTGTTTTCATGCGTGTATAATTCACCAAGGCCTGATCACGAGCTAGGCTCATTGTCACCTACAAGTACCCTTTCGATTAGAGCAAGGCTCATTAGTTGATCTCTGTGTACTGCTGGGATCTTTATACACACCCCCATCCATCCCCTTTGCTCAAGGGGATCAGTTGTCACTCCTTGTCAGCAGAAAAATCCTAGCTTGAGCGGAGCTTGAACCTCCGCCTGCCAGACCATGAAGCCAGGCAGTGCAGAGTTTTACCATTGAGCTACCAGAGCGTCGTTCGCGTGTGTGTGTGTGTGTGTGTGTGTGTGTGTGTGTGTGTGTGTGTGTGTGTTTAGAATCACATCACATTAACCACCAGTCCTATACTGCTCATATGCATGCATATGTGTGTGTGTGTTTAGAATCACATCACATTAACCACCAGTCCTATACTGCTCATACACATGCATATGTGTGTGTGTGTGTGTTTAAAATCACATCACATTAACCACCAGTCCTATACTGCTCATACACATGCATATGTGTGTGTGTGTGTGTGTGTGTGTTTAGAATCACATCACATTAACCACCAGTCCTATACTGCTCAATGTCCACAATCACAGCTGTACGAAAGACACTGAATCGACATTAAATGCTAGTTCTTCCTTCTCTGTCACAACAGTAATTTGTCAATTACTAACATCCTTGGGGAGTCTGTTTGAGCACAGGCTCTGTATGACTTACAACTCCCATTAAATTCTATCATGTTTGTGCTCATTCAATGGGGCTTTGCAAGTTTACAACCCCTTTCCTCTGAAACCAGTAATTTGCTGGGAATCAAACTGGAGGACAGTTAATGCCTATGCATATGAAAATCAATAAAAGTGTATGATAATGAAAGTGACAAACTAATATATCATTTACGTGGCTGGGCCCTAATTTTGGCTTTCACACATGAACAAGAGCTGGGTATATTTAAAGGATATTGCAGTCAATATTTGTCACTATAAAAGGACTACTAAAGCTGGTGCACAAACTGAAAGCATTACAATTCTCATCATCCTGTGTAATCTAATAAACAAAGTCTCTATATGTTATGTTTTATAACACTAAATCAAACAAGTTAATTTCTATTGACTATACTTGTGGACGTGTACAAACAAGAAGCCACGGTCACTCAGCAGACACACTTTGTGATAAGTCAGTAAATTTCTTTCCATCTTGATGCCTCAAAACCAACCAGTTTAGATTCAGAAAGCATTCAATATTAAAATACGTCCCATGAAAAATTATGAGTAACAAGAATAAACACAACTTCATTGAACACAACTCAGGGATAAACTGCCCCAGTGGGGTAATGGGCCCTTATTTGGGGGGTAACGGGCACTGCCCAACCAAAAAAGATCAGTTTATACTCTTAACGGATCTCTCTTTGTAGGACATATTGACGCCATATTCTTGAGCAGTAAGAATCCTAGTTTACTTTTCTAGCTACCTCAATGAGCAGCCTTTCCTCTAGTTTTCTTGCAATGCCGAGTTATCCACATTTGTGTGGCTCTGCACGTGGCAGACAAAGTGAATCCAAACCTTGCACTGAGCATGTTTGTATTCATAATGTATTCCAAGCTATTAAACCATGAAATGGCAAAGGAAAACTTAGCTCAGCATAAAGGTTGTGATTTTTTTGTACACAGTAAAGTCCATTAATCTGAATTCCACTGCTCCTAAGATCCCAATAGTCTAACTTAGATGAGAGGAAATTATAATAAAAGTTCAACAGTGAATTCTTGTCACTGGCCTGCACCCCTGATGGGCAGATTTGCTCTAAGTCAACCATATTCTACTAACAATGAAAAAGGAACTACTGTAGTGATGATATCTTTTCATATTCATTTAAGATTGTTCCTGAATAGAAAGAGGCTCATTTTGTGAGGTTTATGCTTAACTATTAGCCTTAGACAGCAAAAGGATGTTTTAGAGCTTAAGACTTGCCAAACCCATAAAAAGAACATACTCATACAATTTGTGAAAAAAAACTGTTTCAAATTTGAATGGCAGGAAATAAATTTAAAGTACAAAATGTTTTTCCTCAAATGTCCAAATTGACTGATTATTTTATGTATTTTAGTCACGGCATCACTGTGAGCTACAAGATTATGTTTTTACATGGACTTTGCCTTGTGCAGTGACCCTATGAAACTTCCTCTACCACCCAAAATACCTGCAGGACTTAGTGAAGAGGGTGGAAAGAAAAGGAGCAATAACAATCATTATGCAATAAACTTTAGCAACACAACTGCTTTGACAGAGTTGTCAGCGAGCAATCTGCCTGAAGACCCAGATTCAAATCCAACTGCAAGCTGATGGCAATTTTAAACAATTGTCAAGTAATGGAATATTAAGCACATGCTGTCTAGATCAAGTATCACTAAATTAAGCGACTGATCAAGAGGAGCACTGGGAGCAGCATGGACCAAGCAAGGGTTATACATCACAGAAACCACAAAGAATGAAATTTGTCTATGCCACTACTGGGCAGGACCAACCCCCAAGCCCCTCAAGAGAGCCTACCTCCACTATGGGAAGAAAGAAAGGCAAACTGATGCCAGTCTGGGATTAATGTTATAGATTACAACATAATAGGATCACCACAGTAATTATAACTTTCAAGAAGCAATTTCATGCATATTAGAAACTTAACAACTGCCGATACTAATGAATAATATTGCTCAGTGCATATGCACACTAACTACTATAGAGATTTGGGATGATGTTTGACATCTGAAAAATTCACTAATCCAAATAAGTGCAGGTCTGCTGCTATTCAGATTAAAGGACTTTTATTGTAGTACTATTGTTGTTGTGTTCATGCTCTGTAACTTGTGTAAGCTACTTTTCAAATGAATATGAGTAAATGAAAAATAGTTAATTTGGAAAACTTGTTTGACATGTTACATATGGAAAACAATGTTTCTAAGGTGGAATTTAGGTGCAGTGGCTTTCAAAAGGTTAGGAACCTTTGATTTAACATCCAAATGCATTAAAAGACCCAGGTCAAGTTAGGTAAGCCATGAAAGAATGTCTATTATGCATAAAATTGGAGCAAATAAACCTGAATACAAATTAAAATTGATCACCCCTTCCTGCTGTTCTGCCTGCAGATCCCACAAATATTAATATGCATTTACATATACTTCAACAGACTTTAAAAGAGGAACGGCTCATAGCAGAGCCGCCTCGCAGCTTTATTGTATTGCAGATTAAGCTCACGGTCAAATTGACTCACGCACAAACATAAAACTGTATTCCTTTAAAGTGGTTGTCACAATTCATTATAAACAGTAAAGTAAATATGTTAGTAGAATCTTTTATTCACAGGAAAAAGATAAATATAAAACCTTAAACCTAAATATGTGGGCTCATACGCCAAAACACTCCAAAATAATATATATTAAAGTTTAGACTTTCAGGATTTTATAAAAAAAAAATATATAAAACTATATACTCACTGAATCATTATGAGTGGTAATTTTTTTTTCAGCGGAAAATAGTTTGTGAATACCATGAAGATAATAAAGAAAAATGTAATCATTATGTGCTGAACAGCCAAACACACTCACATTTGGCTAGACACTCAACTCCCTGTCTGTAAACCTCTCCCTTGACTTAAGGTGTGTGCAGTAGTTAGTGTTGGTGCACCACACCCTCTAAAAACAGTTGTCCCAGAGCCTGTTTGTACTGCAACTCATCTGGAACTGCCCATCATCCATACACCACAAGGCCATCTGCAGGGTGCTGTCAAAACCACCTTAACCAATAATTCATTTTGCAGAACCACCAGTAAAGTACCCCTTTCACCTAACCTAAGACTCATTCATCAGCATCACTGTCACCCTCCTCACCTGTCACCATCAGAAACAGATTGTGAGGACTGTGGTGGGGATGAGGATCAGGTGGGGCCACACACTAGCTGGTGCGGGCCAGTGTGAGGTCTTCGGGGGAGAGGTAGTGGTAGATGCAGTCAGGAGACAGCTTCTTTTCTGCCACCAAGGTTGCTACAGTTTCACGCCAGAAGTCAAATGAAATACCAGAACTCTGAAAATATACATTGCCATTAAATCATACTCTCTCCTTCATTTCAGAATTTATAACTTAATTTTTATGCAGAGCAGATAGGTAAAACACTAGACTATTGGTTTAATGGGTAGCACTACTGCAACTCTCAGAGGAAAGTTACTGTAAAATTAGTTTTGAATTAGAACTGTTTTGTCTTGAAAAATGGAGGAGACTGAAGACATGGCCTACGCCCAGCTTTTCAACATATACTTACTCGTTGAAGGGTGTTGCAGTCCTTGTCCTTATTGTGGAGGTAGTGTGTCTGCCAGAATCGAAGCAGGGAGCGAAGGTTGGTGAGGAGGTGTGGCTCCACGTGAGTACGCAAGGCCTCCAGGTACAGTGGCAGTTCTGAGTTCTTGTGGGCCAACATCAGAATCACCAAGGAGGTGTTCAAACAACTCACATTCTCCTGCCATGGTAAAAATTGATGAGCAACCTGTTAATTATAATTTCTCAATGGCAAACAACTTTCGTAATTCAAAGAGAACATCAAAACTGCCAGAAGATATATACTTATAGATGGACTTTTCAATTTAATGGATATTGCAGAGCATGTGAAGAAAAGGAAGCAGATTCTTGCAGTTCCATTACTTTGTGTGTGTGTACATGTAAGCAAGTGTGCATATGTGTTCACACGGATTTCGCCTTAATTACGATCATCATACAGCCCTGCAAAGCTTAACATTAAAACACTCTTAACCCGGTAGCAGCGGGGATCACATTTCTTAATGGTCCCTCTAAGCGAGAAAAATGAGAAGGAATCGTCACTCACACAAACCATTTCATAATATATATCAAAGCATTTGTGATCAGTTTATGTATCATCTATTTGGGGAGGGTTAAATCATGGCACAAATTTGGCCCGTCGCTGCTACACGGTAAAGCCACTAATTTGGCCCATCACTGCTACCGGGTTAAGTCAAGAATCTGGAAAAAACATCAAAGTAATAATAATAATAATAATCATCCAAAAAGTGTGCCTGTCAGAAATTATCAAGCCTTGTCCAGGATACAGGTTCCAATGAATTCACTTTGTTTGTTGTATAATTTTACTTTTTTTAGTGACTGAAAATTTAAGCCGTGTATCAATATCATTTGGGGCATACGCCAGGGGGCACATTGCCTCAGCCACCCTATGACATCTCAAACTCAGGGGTACTCACAGTCAAGTCTCCATGCAGGCCCCCTTCCCATCACAGCAGGATCTATCAACTTGCTCAAGCCACTAACTCCCTTGACTTCCTCCACTCAAGGTTGTCTCTTACAGAAACAACCTGGTGAGCGGATCAGCTTCTGGGTAGCGTGTCACATGTTCGTACAGTAAACCCTCACTTTTATGGACCTCAGCATAACGATTCTCAGTTTTGTGAGGTTATGTTTGGTGGTGGGCTGACCAAGCATGTACACGCATGTCGGTCAGCATAACACAGTATCCAATGTGTAATTATTGAATTGCCTCTGTAATAGCACACATGACTCTACGATACATGCTATAAGCTGACATTCTGCCCATATCATGATGGCGAGGCAGTCTGTTCGCACGAATTATTAACAGCCAGAGTAGTTTTTATACACAACTCTCTTAGTCTGCAACCATGAGGTGGATGATGTAGCTCTACTTCAACTACACCAGTCCAGCCTTGAACCCACCTGTGTCAATGTGTCCACACTGATTGTTTTGATGAGCTGCACCAAGAAGTTGAGCCGCTGCCTGAAGGTGGCAACATGGTGAAGAGTGCGGGACTTTGCCACAAAATCCTCTGCGCCTTGAACTCTTACGAAGAAGTCATGGGAGAGAACCAGTGACCGCACCAACATGTTGGAGTCCACCAGGTTCTTGGTCACCAGGGAGAACAGTTGCTTCTCCTGTACCAGAGTAAAAATTTTTGTGGTTAACTTAGACAAAGTAAGGGTTTATAGAAATGTAAAACAATACCCTAAGCCTAAGAGTATCCTCAATTACTATGAGAAAATAATCAAAGAATTCAAAGGAAGGCTCCCTGAAAAGCTAATAACACCTCATCAGACCCAATACATTTATGATCCTCTTTTTTTTTTGTAGAGGTTTATTGTGCAACTATACAATATTTGTGATGCCCGTGATTTGCATCCATTACATGCACATGCTCGGATACATAATAAATACACGGAAACAATATGATATAGTTGGACAAAGCAGGCATCGGCCCACAGTGTGCCATAACAGAAAACTAAAAGGGATGTAACTCTAAGGGAGCTTCATGTTAAAGACCACAATTTTTGTCCAAAACACTCATCAGAATGGTCACATAACCTACTGAACCCCCCACCCCCCCAAGTTGTAGGAAATGGGATCACTGATGATTATGATAATTACTATTTAAAGTACTTATGGGTCTTCCTATATGCACAATTGCTATGTGCAGTAATTAAGCAGTATATATATGCCTACTTCAACCCAAAATTCAGTACTGTATTTCCCATCATATTAACCCCTTCAATACAAGCAGACAAATCATAACCTCCATGCCATATCCTATTTTTTTTACAGAATAGAATAAATAGTCCACCATGACATGCATACAGCCACAGCGGATCTAGGATATGGTTCGAGAGATGAAATGACTCATATACTGCGTCATGGTACTGAAGAGGTTAAGGCCACTGGAATATAGGAAGAGCTTAGAATTTGATGAGGAATAATAAGAGGGGAAAAAATATCACATTTCATCTTGTTCTCATAGACCTCTCCTCCATCCCCGTTTTGTTATGGCCCATGCACACTCAGCTCAATGTCTGACACTATTTCTAGTTAAATCTGGAATGTATGCCTTTCTACCTTAACTTCACACTTTGACTTGATAGTATTTTTTATCTGCAGAAATTTTAATCATTCTTTACTGTAATCTTAGAGGCACATGATCAACTCACCTCAAATTCTGTAGCAATGAGATCGTCCAGCTTCCTGTAGGCCTTGTCATTGAACTTGAGGAGCTCCCCAAGGAGATCAAAGGTGGACTGAAGCACTTCCTTTTGGTTTGGACCTGGGTCACACTGCAGCAGTGAACCAGCTAAGTGCTGCAAGAAAAGGTGTTATTCTACATAGCAGAACCAAAATTTCAAGAATATCGTAGATTAGTTTTGAGTAAATGTCATTTATCAAAATTTGAGTTTTTTTTTCTACTGTCTAAAAATGGTCAGTTCACAAATTTTCTCTCCATTTGGTCTTTTGCAGTTTCATTTCCTTTTTGCTCTTAATATCCTTCAATTTTAGCAATCCAGCCAAGTTACTTTCACTTGCCAAAGTTCTAACTTGTACACTGCCAAGGTCAGATACCAAAGGCAGTCTGACTGTACCTAGATTATTAGCGTCCCCAGCTCTGAAGCAGGTCTGAATTTTGCTCCATCACTACTGGGGACTGAAGGCCACACAGTAGAGGTGTATGTCACTCTTGGGGAAGGTTGGCCATACTAAACACACCAATGTTGCCATGTCTTATTGGGTGAGTTATTTTTTGGTGCCATCTTATTCATTATATTCAGTGGAGTCATATAAATCTATAGGGGTTCCATGGTCTGCACCATCCTAGGAAGGAGCCTCATATATCTATTAGACCTCCCCAGTTCACCATTTATAGTTACATCAGTTAGCACTGGGATCCTGCCTCTGGGAACTGGGTCAAATGTACATATAACTAGGAACCTGCAGCAGACCCCATGTCCAATAGAGGGATCTTCTGCTGGCTGTTCCTTCCATCTCCCATGCTGCCCAATGGCTCACCTCCAATTCATACATTCCTCTTCCAGAAAGCCATCTCTCCTGGCCCTCATGCTTATTCTTAAACTCTAACACTATCTGGCTGCTACTTTCCCAGCCAACCTATGGCCTTGGTGACTTTCAGAGACCCTACTCACTAACTAGTCATTCTGTTTCCTCTTAACATACCCATAAAACACATTACATTTTACCCATTCCACTATTCTGCACAAGACAATTTTTACCCTTAATGATGAATATTTCCACTATTCTCACCATCCCCTCTTGTAAGACCAAGTACTATCGTAGAAACCCAGAAAGTATATTACATATTTTTTTGTAATGGTATATTAAGTTCAGTGAAAGTAAATTAACATTGCATCTAACTTCAATCTCTCCCAGAACCCTCTTCTAGTAAACCGGTGAGACTGGGCTATTACAAAACAAAGTTAATGACATTTTGCTATGATTAAGAGATACTGAGCTCTCCCAAACTCTCACACTCAAGCTTACCTTCAGCAAGCCACGTTTCAGCAAAAACACTTGGTCAGCGTACGGGTTGGGGCTGCGTAGGTAACTCTCTATAGCTCTTGAAAACCAAAATCTGAAAACATACGAGTGGTGTTATCAAACAATTGTGGATGACAAATGTGAAGATTGAAATCCCTCTACAATTTTAAATTACAATAACATAATAGATACTTTTCTGCCAAATAAGAATGCACTGACTTTGTAATATTTATGGGACTGTGGCCACTATGGTAACAGCCTCCTACTATGGTGTTCTTACTCTTACATTTACCACAATGCAATGTTCTTGTGTTACTTTTGCCTGCTTCTGGATGACTGAAGTTCCATAAACAATTATTTTATGTAAACTAGCTCACACACATGATGTCTGATGGTTGGTGCACACACTGGTGCCCAGCATTATTTTTGTTGGGTCTGGCCAGGCCATGAGTGTAAGGATAGAGCACTTTCTATCAATATTTATCTGTTGCATCCAAAACAAACCACGATACAGAAACTGCAAAGACATGCAAGTGGCCAGCTGCTTCATTGGATTGGCTCTCACTTATCATCATAACTTCCACACACATTCTCACAATCCTCCTCTCCCATGGTGATGTGGAAGAGAGAGAAAGGTATTCTACCTGAATGTGGATCCTGTGGTCTCCTTCTTCAGAGCCTCAACAATCTTGAGCAGAAGTCCCTTAGAACCACCACACATTTGCTCCGGAGGGTACTCCACTAGGGAGCAACACTGGCTGGTCCTTGTGGCTGCCGCCCACTCCTCTGCTCCATCAGGCCGGCTGTTGTCTTTACAGAGGTTGGCTGGGTTATTGCCATTAGGGCTCTGAGGGGAGGCTGTGGTGGGAGGCGAGGATGAGGTGGGCCCAGGGTGTAGGGAGAAGTTGTCTTCTCGGCCATACTGCGTGTGGATCCTGCGCACCTCACCATACTCCTTGGGGGTGAGCATCAGGTACTGAAAGGGAGCAAGATTTTGCTATCATCAGGGCTTCAACAAAACATCCAAAACTGTTTGAAAGATTTACGGAAAAAAAAGTGTAAAGTTAGTGGAGAATGAAAACAGATTTTAATTTAAGATGACATCAGTGCCCAAAGATTTGGTTAGAAAGTAAAGACACGAGTCAATGTAGTGACAAGTGAAGCAACAGTGGTGGAATGGGGAGAAAGTAGTATAACTTATAGCACAAAAACTCATGGCGATGCCTTGAAATGGTGGCTGAATATCTAGGGAAAGGATCCGTACGAGTTGGAAACTGGAGTTGCACAAATAAGGAAAGTCACTGGAGCAAGATTTCTTAACCCCTTCACTCCGGTGACGCCGACGTTGGCGTCTGACATCGTCACTGTATGGAAAGGGTTTTAGTCCTCTACTAAACCTCTTAATCCTCTTCTAAACCTCTTAAGAGGAAATGGAAGAGGATTAAGAGGAATTTAGAGGAGGATTGAGAGGTTTAGAAGAGGATTAATCCTCTTCCATTTCCTCTTGACCCTTTCCATACTGTGACGCCGACGTCTGCATCACGGATGGAAAGGGTTAAGCACAGAATGATAACTTTCATATTATTCAGCTTGTTGTCAGGTGCACCTCCATTACATGATTCAGCAATTGCTGAACATCCAGCGTCAGTTCCCTCCCTCATCTTATTCTGCATATTCGCCATTGTATATATCCAAACGCTCAGGAGGAGTGAAAACGGACATTAAACGAAATGATGATGATGATGATGTATATATCCTTTAAAAAATAAAAGTCCAGTCACATAATTATATCTCCCAGAAGGTCTACTAGAACATAATCTCTCACAACACTCACTCTGTAGTCTGACTGGTCACAGAAGCTGTGCACTAGCCTAAGAAACTGTATCTTGAGGGCCACTTCAGGACTGCATTCACAGGAGCTAAGGTGACCAGGAACTCTTATCCTTTCCTGGTAACTGGAAGAATATGGGAAGGTCAACACCAAAATAAAACCACACAAATAATGAACTAATAAATACGTTCGTTCAGAAAGATGACGACACCTATCTCAGTCAGTGCTTAAGTCTAATATTTCTTCCTGGCTATACCTTTGTCCATCATCATTCAGTTCTACAGTATACAGTCTTTTCATTTTCTGCATACCTAATCACTCAAGTTTGTGGACGGTACAATATAATTTACACAGTCAATTCAATTTCTGAAATTATTACATACAATGCTGGCCATAGGAGTGCAACCAATGGAAAGACAACACTGATGCTCCACCTTCACTGAGCACCACATTCAGCAATCAACCAGCACGGCTTGAGGTAATGCACATTTGACAGCTCAGTGAAGTTAGCTACTGTAATGGCTCTTCCTGAATCAAATTTCTCTGTTACCATATCAAAATTACTTGTCCTCAAGCCTCCAAAACACTCTTCCAACCCATGGCTTATATTATCAATGAGAAGGAATAAAAATGCATCCCCATCATCCACAGAATTATAGAAATTATATCACAAGAACTTGAAGAAAATATTAACTGGATAATGTGGCAGCTTTTTCAGAATCTTGTCAATATTCCCAACAGACTAAATGCAGAGGTGTCTTCAGTTTGCAAAGAAATGCCAGTACTACAGTGAGGAGGACTGGTGTAAGTTTTGTGTTCAGAGCATTTCCAGGTACAGAAAGATGGCTGAGCAGATACAAAAGGTCAGTAAGGGTGAGTGTGAACTGTCTAGAATGTGATCACTGAAGTATTCCTAATGGTGCTTCTTTCCCCAAACTTCACACAGATTGTCACTCAGTCCTCTAAATTCTGACAGCTACTCTTTCCCCTCCTAGATGTCTCCCTCCTTCCCCAGAACTTACGCTTCACACTTCCAGATGAAGAGGTCAAAGAGACTGGACAGACGAGGGATGAGCCTGAGTTTCGCTAGCTGTACTTGCACCTCCTTGCGCTGCTTGCCAAGCAGCAACAGGCCTAAAACATAGACACTCTCCACACGCTGAAGCATGGGACTCGTGAGAGACTCAATCTGACTGGAACTGGAGATGGTCTGAGGTTGTATTCGATACATGATATCTGAAACAGAAAATATACCATAGTATAAGTGTTGCATATGATTAATTATATCACCCTTATTCAAATGTCCAGTAAAAGAAGGGTATGATGCTAAGATCCATTGCTCTAAAACTATGAGCAAAATATGATTCCTCGTATATTCAATTTGCACTATGGTAGTTTGTGTATGGTTTCTGATTAGAGTAAATAGTAATACAATTTACATTCCCTGCAAGCTTTGCACTTTCATGGCAATATATCAGCTAAACATGAAAGTGAAAGCATCAACAGATGGAAAAATAAGTTTTAGGCATTTTAACTTTGAGGATTTTAGAGTCCAGTCTTACGAGTCAGTACACATGTTAACCTTTAAGAACCTTTACTTACGGGAGTAAATGAGTCTTCTTGCACCCCTCCCAGATTGGCATTCTCTGTATATGATTTTTGCATCACTGCACGGCTATACAAATCAAGAACCACGTACCCCCAAAAGGCCGGAGGTTGGTGTATGAGGTGGAGGAGCTGGGTGAGGCGGAGGAGCTGGATGAGGCAGCGGAGGAGGTGGTTGGTTGGCTTTGCTGGGCCCTCAACACCTCACTCATGGAGTCTTCAATCAGCCTCATCCAGTGGTCCACCTCCATCGTGAGGCCTGAGTACCGCGGCTCATCTGGTGAGGCATCGTCATTCTTAGGAGTGTAGTGGTTACTGATCTTGGCCTTATTAAAAACCTTTTCCATTAGGAGGATTTGGAGGTGAAAAAAAAGTTAACTGCCTATAGTCAAACCATTTCAAATAGTCCGTTGGGGCGTTCAATTCTGCGGGTCCTTTCCTCCTCTCTGCTCTGCCACATAGTCCCAACACCTATCCCTTCCTCTCATATGTTACTTATAGGTAACATATGTGAGAGAAAATAGGTGCTGGGAATGTGTGTCAGAGCAGAGGGGAGGAAAGGACCCGCAGAACTGAACGCCCCAACGGACTATTGAAATGGTTTGACAATAAAACCCTGAAAAGAGAGCTGTTTAGCACATGCCTTGCATCAAAACAATATAACTGTTGCAATTACTTGTCTTCTAGAAAGCCTAAAGTACTATAATCCAGAATTCATAATGAGAACCATATCTGTGCCTTTCAAGTGGGATAGCCAACGTAGATTTCATTGTCAATTTTATTATCCATAATATAATTTTATCCCATATAACAGGATTTTTTTTTCTCCTCTCTGTCAACTACATGATTTATGCTTCAGTCAATATACAGTGTACCAGATGATTTTACACAATATTCTACATCATAATCATCATGGTCAATCTCTCAGTCACAAAGTACTGCTACCAGATTTTCTCAACCTCATATATGGTCCATTTATGCTCCCATCCTCTCCCTCCTAGTCTCTTCCCCCTCTATTCCTGCAAAATCCTCCTACACAAGTTGTATACATGAGTGATACTTGCATGGAAGTTTTGTGGCAAAGTTGACCAGACGAGACAAGAAGTGAGGGATTCTGAGGATAAATTCTTGGTTGATGTCACGCAGGGGGGAGAGGGACTTGATGTTGCTGCGAAGCTTGCTCTGCTCGTATACTGCAGGACCAAGATATTGATTCAGTCAGGTTGTGGAATATAGGCAAATTATATTTCAATTTGATTCTGTATTCATGACAAATATAGATATAAATTTTAATATACTGATTAGGTTTGAGAACCAAATTAGAAAATGGCAAAGTACTCCATTTCAAGTAATGTTATTTTCATGAACCAACTAAAAAGGTATATTAACTGAATGTTCACTTAAGCTTCAACATTAATTTGGACAATCAAGCCATTCACTATGTCTATTTTTTTTCTTAGTGAATGCACAATCCCATACTGCTGTAACGCTACTAAATGAAAGGGAGCTTGTCCTTACATAACGTCTTATTTTCATACACGTCCAGGTCAGAGATGGTGATTGCTAGTATACTGCAGAAGTTGGCGAGATACTCCCCATCCAACTTGCCAATCAGACGGTCCAGACCAGCTGCAAGGGGAGACACAGATGAGGCGAGAGACAACACATGGAAGACACAGATGAGGCGAGAGACAACACATGGAGGAGAATGATTAGCCAACAGGGGAATCACTTGAATACTAACGATCTTGTTTCTTTTGATGATGCAATGCCCTGATTTAAAATTCTGGAGTGTATGATTCTGAGTTACTTTTCTTGAGTATGAAAATAAAATCTGATTGAAGAAATTTAACTGTTTGAATTCATGCCTGCCACCCCCTTCTTCATTGCAGAGAACGGATATGAATAAGAAAGTACCAAATGGATATGAATTGTACAGATGAGATTTTTTTTGAGAGAGAGAGAGAGACAGAGCAGTATTTACCATGTATTTACCTTAGTATGTCAAGAGAAAAAAAAATGATCTTCCCATACACAGATACATCTATATTATTGCTCCTCAGGTTTATACAGCATACACACACACACACACACACACACATAAGGTAACCAATTTTAACCTATTGATATATAAGCAATTACAAAATGCTCTTGTTTTACCTCTACTTGAATCATACTTACCCCTCAAAAAATGTCCCTCCTCCTGTTCTTTCTTATTCACACGACTCCCTCCATCCACACACATATCTATGCTTGTTAACCCCTTGACTGTGGATTCCCTACAAGAAGACATCACCAAACTACAGGAATGGAACAAAAAGTGACCGCTACAATTCAATGAAGAAAAATGTAAAGTCATGCACCTTGGGAGGGGATATCCAACATACCAATACCACATGGGAAACACTGCACTATCCACCACAGAGGCAGACCTGGGACTATATGTTACCAGGCTAACAGTGAAAGCCAAATTCGTGCCAATCACAGCGGACAGATTGAAAATGTTCCTCCTACTGTACGTTCTTCTTCACTCTACCCCATCCATCCATCCACACAAATCTACTTACGGATGGTGTTCAGCTGTAGGGTTGATTTACGGAAGATGAGAATATTTTCCATGAGGGTGATTGCCTTGGTGTAGGTTTCTTCTACAAGCATTAAGGAGAACAAGATCTGCAGAACCTCGTCGCTCTCACTCAATTCATAGCCAGTTCTTAGAGACTGAGGAGAGGAGTGAGAAAAGTGAGTCAGGGAGGAGTCTTGAGTGTAGTTGGTTCTCGTTAAAACAAGCAAGCTTACTTCTGACGCTTTACAGCTCCATTATCAAAGGAATCTACAAGAGGTCTCTGGAAACCCTGGTGACTGTGCAGTGAGGATTACGTTGGGTTTGGACTTACGGTACGCAAACACACCACATCAGCTGACTCAATGTAACAGACCATAATTTCCATAATTTTATCTATTAATATATGAACACTAGAAAGTTAGTCAGAAAAATTTCAACCTACTAGAATGGTAAGTTGTCTGAGGATGTCGAGGGTCACAGCGTGCAGGTCGCCCACAGTGAGGTTGTGCGGGCAGGGCTCCTGGAAGCAACACCGACTCCCCAGGTCCTTCATCATCAGCAGGGACAGCAAGGTCTGGGGAATGGCAACAGTCAGCACATTTACAAGACTATTACTAATCTCTGCACTGTATAATAATCACATACAGTGGTGCACAGAGTTTCAAGTGTAAATGGATCTACAAAAAAAGTGAAAAATCGAATCTATATGACACTGGGCATGATCCCTTTGAGAGCGAGATAAGCAAAATCAAAGAAGAAGGTGAAGTGAAATCAAACAATGCTGCACTATCTAATCCTAACAAAAGGATTGAAAGATAAAGCCCCCAAAAAAAAAAAAAAAAAAAAAATGTGAAGCCTGAATCCACAAACATTACGGCATTATTAATCAGAAAAGAAAAAAAAAGGACTTTTTTGTTTTTTGTCTTCAGTCCTCTCCTGTTGTTCTTTTCTTTTCTCTTTCTTGCTACCTGCCACTTACCCTACCCACTATTACCCACACGCAATCTTTCTTTTCTTGCCTTTTTCCCTTCTGAATCTCATCTCTAGTGGTTTTGTGTTATCATCAACTCAACAACTAAAAACTATCAATTACAGTCATCCTCAAACCCAATCAGTTTTGGTTTTTTTTATTTTTTTTTTCTTTTTTTTTTTTTTTAGAGATTTTTTAAATTTTTTTACAAAAAATATTTAAAAAAAAATTTAAAAAATCCTCAAAAAAAAAAAAACTAAAACCGAAACTGAACTACTGGAACCTGACTTCATTCTGGTTCCATACCTCACCTCTCCATGGTTCACATCTAATACTCTACAAAATACTTCTCTTTTCCTTAGCTTCATCTTGCAACCACTCAAGTTGTTTCCTCTCCTCTTCATTTGAGTATTTCCTTTCCATTATGCCTTTATTTCTCTCAATATCATTTAGCCTTAATGCTCCTCTTGTGTAGTCATCAGTTATTTGTCATATTTTTACTCTGGTTTTACTGCCAAAGGTCTGGTCTCATCTTTCTTGTAGGTCCCTATTTTGTACACTAATTTATTATCCTGGTCTCATTTTAGATAGATTTTGGTGATGGACTGACAAACAAGAGACAGATGACAAAGAAACATTAACGCCCGCCTCACTCCTCTTACTTTGATATTTCAGTAATTTCCTCGTCTATTGACACATACATTGCCTCCAGTGCAACACCCCTCTGGAATGACACTCACCTGTACACCGTTGTGCTTCTGGATGATGGTGTCCACTTCCGACAAGTCCGAGTTGTCCCCGAGTGAGTCCTCCTGCCCGGCATGCAAGTGGTCATACAGCACCTGCGTCAAAGTCATCATCATTAGTGGCTGCCTCATTTCTTTACTTGCCTAAGTGTGTTCCGTCAGATGGAACATTTTCTTCAATGATTACAGTTTGTCATACATAACTGCAATGTGCTCAAGTACATGATCCTCTCATTCCTTTTTTATATGCATTATTTTTTCCACTAAATAACTTCTCCCCTAACTTTTCACATAATAGGTGGGTTTCTAGTTTTCCCATACATACTATTTCAAATACTCAATCCTTCCCCTCAACACTCCCTGAAAGTGGCAAGTGATGTGAAGGATAAGTCAAACAATCAACAGCCTATTTGACCCCAGACACCACAAAGCACTTAAAAATTGTTTAGAGTTAGCAATTAAAGGAACAGCCATGAAGCTAATATGCACCATGTGATTCTTAAAATATTTACTTAAAAAAAAAAAAAAAAAAATCAGATACTTTGAAGGGGAAAGCAATAAAGGCAGTAATTCTTTGGGGGCTAGGGGGGCTATAACCCCCCAATGTTTTCTATATCAGCCTCAAAATGCCCCTAAAAGTCCCTCTAGCCCCCCTCCCCAAAATCTACCAAAATTACAGGCCTGGCAATATTATCAAATTAAGATAAATAAATCTCTAAAATCAGAGAAAGAATTCCACTGTTGATGTGATGTAGAGCAATTACTTTTTAGCCCTGGGGATCCAAGATGTTTCCATATCCTAATGTCTTGTGTGTATCCTTGTGTATAGAGCCTGCATAAATATAATAAACATCTATTTTACAGTTTTTTTTTCAAATAATGGCACAAATTTTATATAAAAATCAATGTTTCAATGGCTCCATAAACACAGTACCTTGAGTTGCTCCATGATGGTGACCCGAGGCACCTCAAACCGCTGCAGCGCTGCTTCCAGAATTCTCAGCGCCCTCAGCATTTTGCCATTGGGCATTTTGTCCAGGCCTTTTTCTGGAACCTGTAGCAAGGTGGGTGCAGGTTATGGGAAAGTAAAATAGACCTTATACAAATCATATCAGTTTCATTTTAAAACTAATTTACAATACTCACTCAATTGCTTGATTCTCTTCTGATGAGAAATCAACCTTTCATATGAAAAACATTTACCCACACTTCAATCATATTTTAATAATTATGGTGTTCCTAATTTGACTGATGACATCTGGTATGACAGCCATGATCTACGTTAACTTAATCAAAGGTGATTTACTTTAACAAAATAATGTAACCTAGACTACAAAGTATCCTATAAATGATGACACAGCCTTACAAAATGGGCAACCTAAGCACACCAAATGATGGTCCTGTTAATCTTCAGCCATCACTAGCCCAATGCAGAACAAAAGCCTCTCCTAAAGTTCTACACCTCCCAGTCTGATGTTAGTGTGTTCCATCCTGCTCCAGCAACTGATTTAGTTCACAATTCCACCTAGTTCTCTGCCTGCCCTCACTTCTGTAATTCCTGGGTTGTCAACAGTTATCCATCAGTTACCAACATTATATATGATTATCCTCTTAAAAAAATGGGATAATATTGAATTTATTGTAGCCACCCACTTACACTATTTCCTAGATATGTCATTCTAAATCTTTTGAACCCTGAACTTATACAGTAAAAGTCCAATAATCTGAATACGGGTAATCCAAAAATCCAAATACTCTGAATTTCTGAGGTGGCTGACAAAAATTCCAAAAGTGAAAAATAATGAAAAATCAAATGGTGTCAAATGTGAAGAGCGGCGCCAAGCAGCGGGAACTTGAAACAGGAGACTCGGGAGAGATATAAACTTAGCTTAGGTGTTGACAGCCATATATTTGATTGATTTTCAGACTGTAGCGACCTGTATAACCAAAAAGATGACCCTCACAGTTTCTTCAAGTGTTAGTCCTGAGGCGATGCTCGAGGACGTTGAGTGAAAGTCACTTAGCATCATGAGACAACGACAAACAAATAAGTTCGACCCACACTCAGTCACCTAGTGTGGACATGACCAGGGGACAGAATCTGATGTATGCCCAAACTTCTGTCTTTGTTTACTTTTGAGTAAAGAATGTACTGAATTTACAAAACACTGGTTTAACAAGTGCTTTGGACAACTCTGATGATGTTATATTCAAAATTAAGTTTCAAAAGAAAACAGGCACATTTTAAGGCAAAAGAAAACTAGGTAGCTTGAGAAAAAGAGGGTATACTTTGATTTCCTGTCACTGCCCAGTGTACGGTACTATACTGTACTTGACATGTTATACACAGCTTTACCTTATGCACTGTCTAATTCGGGACATAACATCCATATATAAGGAGGGATTACTGCATAGCAAAATGATAGTAACAAAGTTGGGAGTTTATTTTGATTTATCACATTTTGGTGATGGTGCACAGGTCAGGCTGAGTTGGGATTTCCTTAGGTCAAGTTTTAACTACAACTATAATGGGAACATACGCTATAGCTGCACATGGCCTTGGGGCTCATCTCCTGAGCATTACCCCTTGAGTCTGTGGTGGGTAAGAACCCATTAGGTTACATTTAATTTGGTTAGATTTGTAAAGTTTAATTGTTTACGATAAATATGTGTGATACGCTTCGCACTACACCGTTGTTGTCACTGGTAGTTGGCAGTCATGACAGCAGGACAACTCCAGCAGCAGCAGGGTCTCCATTCCTCATGGTCTTGTGAGACCTGAAGTGCTTATTTTTTCTCATTTCTGCATGTTGTGGGGATGAATCTTTTACCAAACCTGACCTCAACTCACTTAACTTTAAAACTAACCTAACCTGGCCTGTGTCCTGCTGCCAAAAAGTGATAAAACAGAAATGAATCCCTAACTTAATTACCTACTATCAATTGCCTCTTTTTTTTTCATCAATCTAAAAATAGTGCAAATATAAACGATGAGTGACTTTCCATGATGATGACCTAGCCGAGTGAGGGCAGCGAGACAGCTTCAGAACAAGTCTTGTCGTTCACGGCAAAAGTTGTCTGTACAACATGCTCAATGGGGCAGGATTTATCATAGCTCCAAAGTCCTCGTCAGTGCTCAAAGGGCTTGGGGGTGTCTATATATTTGAAATAAACCTTGTTAAATATTTATCAAGCCTTCCATGCCTTGTGAGTTTTCATGCGTGGTGTTATGAGACGGTGAAGGTTGTCACAAGGATGCTTACTTCCTTTGGGAAATAGACTGCGAGGCAATTTAATGATTTCTAAATGGGTTGAGAGGGTTAAAAAAGGAGATTTAGATAAACCCGACTGACAGTTGGACTTGACCTTCCAAGTGTCTGCCTTGCTGGGGCCCCAAGACCAAATCTTGCTCAGATCGTTGGGAAAAACACGTATCCTCCTGAACAGATTATTTTAGCATATGCTTTGAGTAAAAAAAATATCCCCATGACAAAAACACAAAAAATATTCTGTTAGTATGATCTCCAAACACATAACTCAACCAGGCTACACTGCAAGTGGCTGGGGAAAAACTAACACAATACCAGACTAAGTGACCCTCCTAATAGGGACACCAGGGCTGGATACAGTGGTGGATCACCATGACCAGGAGGCGTGGGCCCTTGGACAAGACTAAGTGAGCTATGTAAGTAATTATCTCTCCATCTGAAATTGACCCTCTCTTCTGAGCACTCACATCTATTTACTTTTACAGCAGTGGTGCTTAGCAGACTTTTTTTGTTTATTGTTTTTGCCTTGCAGCTGTTACCTTTAATGTAAGAAGAAAAAAAAGAACAAATAAGCAAATATGTAGTTGATGCAAAAATGATTGACAGTTAGAGTCTTTCCACTCAGAGTGTCTGCCATGCCGGGGCCTGAGTTCAACCGTAGAGACCCGCCTGATGTGGAAAGCCATCCAAACTCACTCAGCCTATCGGGTACTTTTATGGTCGGCTGGTTAACCCTTCCCATCCGTGACACAGACGTCGGCATCACAGTATGGGAAGGGTCAAGAGAAAATGGAAGAGAATTAATCCTCTTTTAAACATCTCAATCCTCCTCTAAATTCCTCTTAATCCTCTTCCATTTCCTTTTAAGAGGTTTAGAAGAGGATTAAGAGGAAATGGAAGAGGATTAAGAGGTTTAGAAGAGGACTAACGGTGACACCGTCGGACGCCCGTCGGCGTCGCCAGAGTGAAGGGGTTAAGGAGTGGCTTTCTCATATAGCTGTTCACGGGTTTGATCCCCGGCACCAGTAAAACCCTCTCCAGGTCAAGATTAACTTCTTGTGTGTTTTGTGACACTCAAATGTCACATCGAGGTATAGTAAAGTGTGAATTCAGAAACATTACACAAATCCCACACAGATCACCGTGAAAAAGTTTTATCTTCATGAATAGATTAATGGCTCCTATGTTTCAAGCAAAATATACCTCCCGTGACAAAAACATTATAAAAACAATTGTGTTAAGGGGCTCTCACACATTCCCGGTCCCGATCGTCCCCGATGACTCCCGATAAGCCGATCGGAGCCTGACCACTGACAAAATACGCAATAATCCCGGGACCAGCGGCTCACCGCCAGTAGACCAGCGACCATATACGAGTTTTTATTTCTACAACCGCCGACTGCAGCAGGTCAGTCGGCGGTAGACCGGCGGCAGGCCTGCAGCACATCAACGAGCAAACACTTTCTTTGCATTTACATATATTTATAACTACCTCATAAACAGCTTCATACCTAAATGCATTCGTGTGCATAAAACACTCTCTCTCTCTCTCTCTCTCCTTTCACCCATACATCTTCCTCCTTTTTTTCATCTCTTTCCATCCTCCCTCTCTCTTCCTCACTCCCTCCCACCTATTCCTCCTTCCATTCCTTTCCTTTCCTCTGTCTGTCTCTGTGTCTCTCTCTCTCTCTGTCCCTCTGTGTGCCTGTCTGTCTGTGTGTCTGTCTGTCTGTAAGTCTCTCTCTCTCTCTCTCTCTCTCTCTCTCTATCTATCTATATATCTATCTATCTATATATATATATATATATATATATATATATATATATATATATATATATATATATATATATATATATATACATTTTTTTTTTTCTCTCACTCATTCCTCTTCCTCCTTTATCTCATCTCCCTCTCTCTCTTCATCCCTCGCTCCTACCTGTTCCTCCTCGTTTTCCTCCTTCCTCCCTTGCTAATCCCCAGGTCAGACACAGGTGTTCACTTGCGGTCTACCGCTGGTCTGCCGTGGGTTGTCGGCGGTTGACCGCCGGTTGACCGGCAATATTTTTCAACACCACTGGTCAACCAGGCACATCGCCGATATCTTTGAAAATTTTAAAGTTGAGCGGCGGTAGTCAGCTGCGTCTACGGTCCTCAGGGTCGGTGGTAGACCGGCGGTCTGCCGCTGACAATCCCTGATCTTACAGCCGGTCGACCGGCGACCGGCTTATCGGGAGTCATCGGGACCAGGACCGGGAATGTGTGACAGCCCCTTTAGTATGCTCCCCAATTATTCAACCCTTCCAGCCTTTCACCTCCCTCCTTGACAACCAGGCGTAGTAACCAGGTGGGCCAACCCTGCACACCTGTCACCTGCCTGCCCTCACCCACTGTCACAAACCCCAAGCCTAAAACAACTCACCAAAAAGTTCTGCAGGTTTCCTAATGACCTAACTAGTAACTGTTGCCCACCTCCACTGTTATCTGTTGCATGATCGTCATATATATTTTTGAGAGTTCCCTGAAGGAGCACTCACAATTTGATCACAGTAACTTGCTCTAGACATTGCTCTAGACATTAGTTTGCGTTTGCGTTTGAGAATCTGCTTTGAGTGACCCTAAACGATGGCAGTGAAAAAAAAAAGAGCAATTGTTTGTTATCCTATTCTTCAATGAAACACAAACTGGGAATCATATATAACTTCCCCTTGTAAGAACCACCCACGTTAAACACACTGATGGGAGGACTCTGCCATTGAAAAAAAAAAAAAAAGATGAGTAAGTGGCCTTATTCCTATTCTTCATTGAAACACAAACTGGGAAACATATCGTAACTACCCCTGACAAGAACCATTGCGAGACTCCAAACACTCAAACACACACGTTAAACACACTAATGGGAGGACTTTACCACTGACTAATAAGAAAAAGAAAAAAAAAAAAAAAAGATACATAAGTGGCCCTTTAATGAAACAACACACAAACTGGAAATCATATATACCTCCCCCTGATAAGACCCATTGCGAGACTACATACACTCAAACACAATACACGTTACACAATACACTAACAAGAGGACTTTGCCACTGAAAATAAAGAGACGCGAGTAAGTGGCGGTCGCTGTCTCGCTTAAGTGTCGTTGGAGGCGAAACAATGACGGGTGATTACCATAAACATCATGTGAGAATGGTGGCCGGTGAGCTCCTTGTAGAACCTGTAGGTGGTGAGGTTCCGGGGCCGCCGCCTGACGAGGTGCCGCGCCGCCATGGGGGAGGAGTGGAGGACAGGCGCGGAGAGACCAGCGAAAAATGACCTTCCCCTGCTGCTGCTTCTCCCTTGTGGCCTCGGTCTGGGTCTTGGGTTCTCTTGGGTTCGGGTGTTGGTCCTGGTCTGGGAGTCAGCCTTTACAACGGTCCCCCTTTTGAGGTTTTCTGATTAATTGATTGATTGATAGTTTAGTGTTGTAGGTTTTTTCTCTGTTATCCGTTTATCTCCTTCATTGTCATTGTGATCTTAATACATGGAAGCAAGAAGGACAGACACGGAGAGACCAGGGATAAAATGACCGAGCTTGATCTTGAACCTACTTCGGTCTGGGTCTTGGGTTCGGGTTAGCCTTCACAACGGTTTCCTTTTCCACTGTTATCCGTTTCGCCTCTTCTTTGTCATTGTGATATTAATACATAGAAGCAAGAAGGACAGGAGCGGAGAGACCAGGAAAAAATGACCTTCTCTTACTGCTGATATTCCTTTCTAGCCTCGGTCTGGGTCTTGGGTTCGGGTGTCGGTCTTGGTCTGAGTTAGCCTTCACAACGGTCTCCCCATTGCGGTTTCTCTTTTTGCAGTTTCGTTTTTTGCGTTTTCACTTCTTCCTTGTCAGTGTGATCTTCAGACATTGGAGTAAGAACGACAGGCATAAAAACATGAAGGAAAAAGGAGCTCCATCTGCTGCTTCGCCCTTGTAGTCTCGGTCTTGGTCTTGGTTCAGATTTTGGTCTTGGTCTTGGTTCAAAATTTGGTCTTGCTCTTGGTTCAGATTTTGGTCTTGGTCTTGGTTCAAAATTTGGTCTGGGTCTTGGTTCAGATTTTGGTCTTGGTCTTGGTTGCAGTTCTGATCTTGGTCTTAGAGTTAGCCTTTATAACGACCTCTTCTTATTTTACTGTTTTCTTCTTCTTTATAATCCATTTCGCTTCTTCTTCGTCATTGTGAACTGAATACATGGAAGCAAGAGGGAAAGGTACAGGAAGATGAGAGAAAAATGACCTCCTCCTGTTTCTTGTCTTGGTTCCCATTTTTGGTCTCGGTCTGGGAGTTAGCTTTTGCAACGGTTTCCCCTTTGCGATATCTCTCTTGTGGCTTTCTTTTTTGCGTTTTTACTTCTCCTTGTCAATGTGGTCTTCAGGTAAAGGAGTAAAGAGGACAGGCACGAAACGACGAAGGGAAAATAACCTTACTTTATTTTTTATTGTAGCCCTTCTGCAACTACTACTACTATTATAGCCTACTACTACTACTACTACTACTACTACTTAAGATACTGCTACTGCTACTTCTATTATTATTATTATTATCATTATTATTATTATTATTATTATTATTATTATTATTATTATTTTTATTATTATTATTATTATTATTATTATTATTATTATTATTATTTTTATTATTATTGTCTTAATTTGATACTCCCCTCTTGACAGTGTTCAAATCATAGGTAGAAGGAAATGCAAGAGTTAACACAGATCGGTATTATAAGACAATTTCGCTTCTCACATCAGTTATATCTAAATGCCAATGAGGGGGCCAATCGGTTTCTAATGAGTGTTTCTTAAGGTTCACGGTACAGCAGAAGGGTCAGACTACCACCAGGGTCTTAAAACTACTCCTGGAAATGCCCACAACTCCTATGAAAGCCTTGTCAAATATGTGTTCTTGGGCGGCGAAATGTTTTATAATACAACCCACAGTGTCTTCATTCCTTTATCCCTGTCACCAGTAAACTCTGGAACCTCTCTCTCTCTCTCTTTTGCATTTCTCCCTTCTAATGACTTAAAATTCTTTCACGAGGGAAGCATCAAGATACTTCTCAAAATAAATAACATCAAGGTCCTCTGGCTTCTTTGTTTTCTTTTTTTATGTGTGAAACAGAGTCGTGAGAATACATTATAGTTGTTTCACCCTACAACACTCTCCTTCTATGTACCGGTATACCACAAAAAAATGCCTGTTAATTTGCCTTTGATGTCCACGGCTCACTTCCAGGAAAGGTTCTGCACTTATCCTTCCTGCTTGTCCCTATGCTGCTAAACTTCCTAATGGGAGAGTCAACCAGTACCTTCATTCCTTCACCTTGGGGGTAATGTACATTCTGCAGGGGTGGTAGAAGACTAGGTAACAGGTGCATCCAAGAAACTACAAACTATGGGTCTGAGTCTAATTATATATATACTGTTTTCAGCGATGTCTGGAGTGCTCAGTTTACCTTGTATCAACCCTTAGATGGCAGCGGTATTTAAAGAGTGGCTCCTCCAAAACGAATCGTCTATACTGTATACATATAGTCACTGCCGACCTTAGGACCGTAGCATAAATATAGTTACGCCGCATCATAGACGTTTTAACTATCGTCTGTATATAGATTCTACCGCAGTCTGGAAGTGTTGTTATATTTCTGCCATACAAAACTGATTACTGAATTTTGGACCGTCTATATACAGTTCCACCGCCGTCTAAGGGTTAAAAGGGTGGCTGTCTGTGTCATGGTGTTTGCAATTGATTTTGGGAGTATGATACAAATACAAGTGAGTGAAGCGACGCGCCCCTGAGTGTATGTACCCCGTTAGTTAATTTAGAATACAGATCAAGGGCTAAACAAATTATATTAAAAGACACATGCATCCTTTCACTCCTATAAAGAAAGCAGATCAAAAGTAATTATGACATTAAGGGCCAGTACGACAGTTCAACACAGACATTGTAAGTGTCCCCAACCAAACTCTATTTTCCACAATGATCCGCTATTTCTACTCAATATCAGATACTAAAGAGATTTACTGTGCAGTTTCCTAAGACTTCCTCCTTTATACATCAACGGCAAACACTATACAAGGCATTTTTGTTGCATTTTGTGATTGGTTGGGGAGCTTACGAATTTTCTGTATTGGACCATAAAACTGACCTTTAGTTCTGAAAAGGCCTGTACACTCTCTCGAAAGGTGAGTACTTATCTGAGCCTGCACCACAGCAAACCACCAACTTAGCAAGGAAACTGAGCATCCTAGACATAGATGAAACACATGCACTTTACTGAGACGAGCTGGGTCGCCCTATGCAAGATGAGAAACGCAAGATGCTGTCAAACAGTCTTGCCAAGCCACGAGTTAAAGATGGCGATCACACAACAACACTTATATAAATTCATGGTGAATATATATACATGGAGATCCAGAAAAATATACTACATGAAGAAATCATTTGAAAATCTGTAAGAAAAATGTTGAAGTCCACTATTAGATAGCTATTAAAAAGGGTCATTAAAAATCACATAGCAGAAATCTTGGTTATATTGATGTAAGAATTAAGAAACTACAAAATCTATGTACACGGTTTTTCCCCTACTATTATACAACAATTAATTACATATGAAACGCATAGTATCTTGTAACACTGTATAGGATTGAGATCTACCTTTGAGGATGTGAATCACAGTGAAAATATTTATACACTACTTGAGAGGGTGGTGATGGTGGTGGTGGTGGTGGTGGCAGTCACATGATGGTGTGTTAGCCACCCTTGGTAAAGAAAGCAATGCAATGATTGTGTGGTGTGGTGTGGTGTGGTGTGGTATGAGGTATGGTGTGGTGTGTTTTGTGTGTTGTGTTGTGTGGTGTGGTGGTATGTTGTTGTGTTGTGTTGCGTGTTGTGTTGTGTTGTGTTGTGTTGTGTTGTGTGGTGTGGTGTGGTGTGGTGTGGTGTGGTGTGGTGTGTGTGTGTGTGTGTATGATATGACAAATTAATGTATTCATGTTACTCCCTGGGGTTATGAATGTGTCCTCTTTAACACATCCATAACTGTGATACATCTTACAAAATACATTGTAAACAATAATCTAGTCTTTGTATTATTGCTGCTTCTGCTGCAAAAGTGTATAATACAAAGACAAGGCAGTATAATATAAAAATATTTATTGCACTTAAAATTTATAGTACAGGAATTAAATGAAATGTAAGGAATAGGAGAAAAATGACCCCAAATGTCAGTTTAGAAACTGATATATTGTAAAGATCTGGAATATTTAGGTTAAGGGTTTTAGTTTGTAGACAATTTACTTTTTAGCCACTCAAAAAACATGTTTTGATTAAATTAATTTTCCCCTAAAAATAATCTCAGAAAAATGTTAAATACAATACCAGACAGAGATGCAGCGTGAGCTTCCTTCCTCAAAATAATACTCAACGGTCCTACTGGTTACAAGAAGCTTTGTAAGAAAATAATGTCAGAACAAAACAACAGTTAATATAAATAGATATGTCAGTATAATACCTGCACAAATTATGGACCCTAGTACAGGAAGTTTCACATGTTTATACATATAACCATCCATCCCTTGTAGTCTGTATGAAATATTCAAGGATTCAAGTTTATCCAGGTAGTAAAATGCATATAATGGTCAGTTATTGCATAAATGCATAAACCATCAAGAGACACACTGTGCCCCCTAACCCTACCTAGGTGCCCTAACTTGGTAGTGACTAGCAATGCTCCAGCTGCTAAAATACAGCTTCTCATAACACCACTCCTGTGTTACTCTCATACACATACTACAGTGACCCTTCCATGTAGCTATTGACTCTGTTGCATAAAACCCTTCCATCAGGCTAAGAAGCCGTGGCTGCAATACACAGCAATGTGGTAAAAAGAATGGAAGACCACAGACCAAGTTAAATTAGAATATAAATTTGACCACTGGGTCAAATAACAAACAACTGCAATTTTGATATCAGTTATTGTCATGGTCACATATAGTTGGAATGTGATTACCCCAATATATTCAAACAAAGTAAATAAGTTAGAAAATAAATAAGCCCAAACATATTCAACAGAAACTGCTAACATTATTCATGCAAAGTGCAAGTGTTTTAAAAACAGTGTGTGTTCCCTTAATGAACATACCCCGAAGCACCATATCTGGCAGAGTATATAATGGCATCACATGGTGAAGCTCTAGTGTCAAGCTGATAGGTAAGCCAGCTAGGACTCTTTGTGGAAAACTTCGTCTCCACTGTCGATCGGAGAGAAGTTCTCGGCACAAGAGTCACTGAGGGACAGCCGCCCTCCGCAGCGCTCAGAGCCCTCACTCGACCCACTGTCACACATGGATTTGTTGCTGAAGGAGTCCAATGGGTCAGAATGTTTTTTCAGTCTGGCTAGTCTTGGGCTCTTGATGCATATCTTGCCAGTCTGCTGCTGCTGAGCATGCTGAGGGGAAGGTCGCTGCTGTAGGGACGGTCGAATGCGAGAGGCAGGCTTCACTACCCTGCTAGAAAAGCCTTTGGGTGGCAATGCCTTCTCACAAGGTTTTACTTTCTTTGTGGATTCAGAATTTGAGTCTTTAAATAAATTACTGTCTTTGGATAATTTTGGGGAATCAGCTTTTGTTGAGCTTTTGGAAGACACGACAGATGTCTGGATACGAGGGATACGTGTTGGTGAAGCAGCCTTTGGGTTGGTGTTCTCGCTGCTTTGAGGCTTATTGTTATTAGCAATAAGAGGACCACTGTGGGGTTTATGACTACTACTTTTATTACTGTTCTTTGCAGAGAACTGCGGTGAGGGTGTTCTACTTGACGGTGAGTTCCCTTGTCTTGCACTACATTTCGAGGCTCCACTTGCACTGCTCCCTTCACTTCCTCTACTCCTGGCAGGGTGTGAGTGTTTGGGTATGTTTGTACTGACTGGGGAACTGCATTTCTGGAGGTTGGTTTTATTATTATTACTGCTTGTACTGGAAGCACTTTTAGCCGGGCTGATAGACTTTGTAGTGGCAGGTTCTTTGATTCCTGAGATATGATTCATCTTATTGAGCTGACGCACTGTACTCATGACGCTACAAATACTGCGAGTGTCTACACCCCCTAGGTCGCCGTCACTGCCTTGAGTCAGCCCAACGGGGTGGCGGGACTTGTTACTCTCCCTCCTTAGCTTTAAAGATTCATCATGTCTAAGACTTTTCCTCTGTGAGTTACTATCTACTTTAGGCAAAACAGCACCAGCATTGTGGGTTGTGAGAGGCAACACTGGGACAAATGTGGAACTATTGGTAGTGAAGGTGTTGGTGGTATTGGTGGTAGTGGTGGTGTTGGTGTTGGTGGTGGAGGTAATGCAAGCTGTTGCTGCATTACCTGAAGCTGCAATGAGGTCTTGGGAACCTAAGTCGGAGTGGGAGGTGGAAAAGTCACCCAAAAAGGCAAATTCCTGGAGAGCTTCTCTTTCCTTGTCTCCAAAGCGTAGAAACAGATCCCTTCGGCCAATGACGGTGGGGCGTGCGGCGGCTCCGGCCAGCACAATGCGGTCTCCACCATTACGATGTGATGCTGCGGGAAGGGAGATACCAAGGACATTTACTTTACTGAACTAAACTTAAAGTGATACAAAAGAGAAGGCAAGAGCCAACATAACCATTGATTAATTAACACTGTTACTTTAGTGTGTTCCTGTGAACAACCAACATTATTATCAACTCATGTTAAACTTTTCAAATTTTTATGGATGAAGTAATAAACATGATCTAAGAATCCTAAAACAAACCACTCCCTGTGATGCTGCTGAGAGACTCCAACACATAAAAAATCTTTTGACGACTTAATATTATCAATTTTTTTTTAATACAAACTAAATGCATATCATTACTAAAACTCTGGAGAACAGCCAATCAATCTAAGCGCTGTCATTGGCAATATGTACTTTAACTTGATACTTCAGTGTCATCCATTCAACTTGGTAATAAAATATGTAAATATAAATAGAAAGTATTGCTTGCCAGATGGATAAACTGAGTAAAGAACTGAAGCTGAATTAATTTTAATGACAGTTAACAAATTTAACATTGCAAGCAGCAACACATAAAGGCTGGTGTGACTGGCGGGCCAAGGCGGTGTGGTGAAGCGATGGTTAGTGACGGAACACTGTCCTGTCCACATCACACTTCCTAGTATGTGGATCTGTCCAGTGATGTTCAAAATATCAAACTTAGGGTGACTAAAACAAGTGACTAAGCAAAAGAAAGCAATAAAATATACTTACAGTACATAAAAAAGTTCATGGGCCATAAACTTGTATGAGAAACAAGAAAAAAAAATCCAAAGAGCCAAATAATGCAGTATATTCAGCCCCATTCCATTCTCTTTCAGTGAATGCATGTTGGTGACAGTCAATCACCAACATGAAAATTTTATTATTGCAAAAGCCCAACATAAAGAAGATGCATACACGGACAAAAAAAAAACAGATGTGTGTGTGTTTGCCTGCGCTTGCTTGTCAAATGCATGAGTGAATACATGCATACAAGTGTACCTGAACACACACACATACACACACACACACACACACACACACACACAAAAAAAAAAAAAAAAAAAAAAAAAAGATAATAATAATAGTAATAATAACTATACCCTATCTATTTGTTTCCACTGGCCTGTGCTTCATCAGCTTCCTTGCCTGCCCCTTCCTCCTACCCAAACTGTCCTTTCCTACTCTATCTAATAGCACTCGTGATATAAAAATTCAAAATGAAGAAATCTGAATATCTATTTCTGACACTTAGATCAACAAGCCAGCATGTTTGACATTGCTTCTAATGATAGCTGCTTATGGCATGCATGCTTATAAAGTAAACAAACAAACATGTGAAGAGAAAATATGAAGCCCGGTATTTTTTTTTTTTTTTTTTTTTTTACAGCTAAGGAGACAGCTCAAGGGCGCAAAGAAAAAAAAAGGAAAAAAGGCCCGCTACTCACTGCTCCCGAACAGAGGTTAATGGGTAACACATCACCAGGCAGAAAACAATTTTATGTGATACCACTATTTTCACACATCTACATGCCTGTGCTGTAGACTGGAAGTAAGGTTAAATGTCTCTCCCAGAAAACATTAGGAGTATATTTTGCGCTGGATTTACCTAAAAATGCATTTACGTGATGTCCCACTTTGGTGCAGCTGTGATTATGCCCAACTATGAATCCAAAGACCTTGGTTTGAATCTGAGATGACTCACTGCACTGCCCTCCAAGTTGTTTATCCTTCTTTGTGAGTTGACCAAAAAATGAGTGCCTAGGGAAACCAGGGAAGGTAAACAGTGGTAACCCAGATGATGAAACTAGCCCTGCATTCTGAGGTAAGGGATTCACACGTACCGCATGTTCAATGACTTAATTCCTCTTTCTTTTTACAGTACATGGAGATATTGGGTCGTATTATAAGACATTTCGCCGCCTAAGAACACATATTTGACAAGGCTTTCGTAGGAGTTATGGGTATATTTAGGAGTAGTTTTATGACCCTGGTGGTAGTTTGGCCCTTCCACTGTACCGTGAACCTGAAGAAATGCTCATTAGAACCCGACTGACCCCTCTTTGACCTTTAGAAATAGCTGATGTGAGAAGCGAAAGTGTCTTATTATACTGACCATTGACTTTATGTATCAAAATGAAAAACAAAAATGCCTAAAGTATGCTGCCCCTATAAAGAAAATGGAAGATACTAAAGAACTCTCAAAAATATTTCTGGCAGCATCTTGATGCCCCCCTCTTGAAAGGGCAGGATTTCATCACAGAGATTAGGAAATACAGTAAAAGGAAGAATGTTTCCGATTCTCAATGAAAAGGATAAAAAGAGTGAAGGTACTAGAGAACTCTTACATTAGTTAGCTGTACAGCATAGGGAGCTTGACTGGAGTCTTGTGCAGAGGGGCTGTGGGAGGGGTGGAGGCAAGCAGTGAGCAAGTTTAAAAGGACCGTGAGAACCATCATGGCTATAAAATGTCATGCCCCGGGAGCTTATTTTTACTCTTTTTCCTCTATTTTCCTACACGACCTCTGTGTGTATCAAAACAACACACAAGAAATGAATCAAGACCAGGAGAGGGTATTCGCCAGCTGCCTGGGATTGAACCTGCGACCAGCGTGATGAGAGAGCCACTCCCTACCGAGTCGGCCAAAGAGGTACCCCCACTGGCTAAATGGGTTATGGGAGGCTCGTTCATCAGGCATAGTCGCCGCACTACAAAAAGACAGCAAGGGAAGCAAAATTGTGGCAGAGTTTGAAATAGAAGACAGTCAACTAGGAGGGGGTGCAGGATTTTGACTAACCTGTTTAAATGAGCTGTGTAAGTAGAGCTCCCCATGAGGTAATACATAATTTATGCCTTGACAGTGTTGACAGCTAACATAATGTATAGCTTTGCAAAGCTTTCCAAATTTTACCATTCGCTGATACAGAAAATTTTGACCCTCAGAGTGTCAAGTTTTAATTACTCCATTCATTCCAATCACACACACACACACACACTAATGACCTTTCTAACTGGCTGGTTTTAATTATCTTATCCATCCATTCACACATACACTCATGACCTTTTTAACTGTCTAATTCTAATTCTCTCATCCATTCAGATTACCCTTTCATATATCTATCTATCTACCTATCTATATCTTCAACGCCCCTGTTCCTGATTTTGAGCTCAGCGGCTAAGTCTGTTTGTCTAGCTCTACCTATAATAAACCTATAATAAAATGAGGAGGAGGTGGCTGAGTGGGTAGCGTGTGGGACCCGCCTTCACCATGTCATGGGTGATACGGGTTTAAATCCGCCACTACCACCTGGGATTTTTCAGTCACTGCCAAGTGGCCTAAGACTACCCACATGCTGTCCTGAGAACCACCTGGCAACCCGAACCCTAGAAGAACTGTCAAGTGAATCAAGGAGCTCCAGGAGGCAGCGTGAGCCAAGAAAAGATGGCGCCGCTATAAACACTTGCCTGCACCACAACGGGCTGGGGCCGACCATCAGGTCCTAACAAGAGAGCCTACAGGCAAAAATGTGAATTTAAAAAAAATAAAATAAAGAAATTGAAAATAAAGAAAGAAAGAAATGGGATAATAGTTAAACTAAGAGGCTTTTTTTACTTTTCCTTCCCCCATTCATTTAATGACTCATGAATGGTTTGTTGAGCCTGTATTCACTTCCATGACAACTGTTCTTCATTGTTTGGTAACTTGTTATGCCACATACAAAATCTTTATTTCCTAATTAATTTTTGTTGTTTTCCCTGGTGCTGCTCGAGACAGATAGTTCAGTACTGTTAATACCGTTCATGCTCATGCTGAATTAATATCCTAAAGCCACAAAACAATGATGATAACAACAGCTCCATTATTTTTCTGTCATTCTCAATCAAAACATTCACAGTCTGTGTTATTCCCATCCCTCCTTCTAATTTTCTGCCTCATTGCTAGTAGGAAGATTTTAATTAATAGTTTTTTTCACTTCCTCACCTACTGGATTATTTCTGAGAAAAAAAATAAAATAAAATAAATAAATAAATCCTGTGCTAAGAAAAATCATGACTTTCTTTAGTACAAAATATGTCTTATATGAGTTGTATGTAGCTTGGTTAGTGGGGCAGAGGGTATCCCACAAAAAGTAACATTCTTTTTAAGGTAACTGTTCTAATATGACAAAAATCAACATGAAACACGGAACACAAAAAAGCATTATGCTTTTACACTAAACAATGCTATACTATGTGATGTGACTAGAGGGGGAATACATGAAATAGTACAACTTGTTATCATCTTTAAATATGATGGAAATATTAACGACCTTTTACTACAATATGTCCAAGAAGTGTGTAATGCAAATCTTCACTTCAGATGTGGCCACTATGCAAAATGGAGTTCCTTCCTTGAGGGTGAAGGTTTGTGTGAGGTGCACCGCCAGGGACAACATTTCCTTGCATTACACTAAGTATCGGAATAGGATGCAAACTCTATAACTAGCGTGGGAAAAGCACACCAAGGGGCAGCAACAAACAAAGCAGATGAGGACAGCTCAGGACAAGTATCCCACATGCAGCTTTCCTATTGCATCATGTCAAAAAACAGCGTGTCTGCCGGTCCGCCAGTCTTGGGGAAAGCCTATCATGGTCACGGTCAACATGGAACATTCTCGGTGGGGTATGTCATCACAATATTGGAACATTCATGTCTATTATGCAAATTAATCACCTCGGTGCATGTAATTCATTGATATGCAAGTATCCACAAGGAATAGAAAAGAAATAACATTCTGAATTTGCTAAGCACTATGATCTGCAGGAACTGTTCTCCTCCTCATGGATACCAACATAAACATGTGTATTATGACACTTTCGCAATGCACATGCAGGTAAGGTTAAAGACGAATGAATGGGAGAATCGTTCCTACCATTGTGCCTGGCTGAGCCCTGTGGTGAAGCAACACATAAGATATGTATATTAGTCCAAGGGTTTTACTCACATTATTTGTACATTCCACTCGTTTATACAAATAATGTGGGACAAGGGCAAGACGTATTAAAAATGTTTAATCAGATTAACAATAAAACAACAACACAAATACCAAGAAATTTTTAGTTTAGTTATTAAGCAAATAGTGAATACTCCAGGAAACTGTCAATCACAGTTATCTACTGACATTAACAAAGGCTTCATTTTATTTAAAGGAAAATATCATGAATTATTCACTGTATACTGGTGTACTGTTACATAACAAAAATGACAAATGAAGGACAGCAATGATGTTCAATATTTGCACGTATCAATCCTTTAGAGACCTGCTCCTCTCGGTGTAATAATGAAGCTTTTAAATGAAAATGTGAATTCCTTCCATTGTGTACCGTGGGAAGTTTGCCATTAGTTTATCTGCAGTGTTGGATTCAAAACATCTACTTTTCACATTTAGTAAAGGCCCATTATCTTTGCCTTATCAAGCTTATTTTCTATTAACAATTCATATGTTTCTGAAACACTGCCATTCCATGATTGAATATGCAACACTTTATTTTACAAAATGCTTTCTGGCAGCTTTCAATTCAACTCTTGTAAGACAGAAGGAAAAGTTTTTGATGAATGAGCCCACAAAATACACCTCTGAGGCCAAGTTCATAACTCTGGATGCCACAACCAAAAGACACTGGAAAGTATTTAATTTCCAGGTTTTCCTCCAACGTGTGATAATTTTGGGAAACGGTCAGGACATCATGCACTATTAGAATGTTACTAAAATGTCAAATTTTTAGTTTATGTCCATCAGTAACATATAAATAAAAATAAATAAAGGGATTCTCCATTTCATGTTGCAAACACACTTGGTGATTTCAAGCGTGCATTAGAGAGAATTTTATGTGATGGCACAAAAATATATTTTCAGGTTTTGCAAGTGGACTGCAATTGTTATTCAGAATGACATAAAATGGATCAATCCTGTTAAAAGTGCTCAGACATATATTCTGTACACACCACTGTATTCTCCGCAGTTACTCTCAAAGTATGTAGAAAAGGAGTATTACAGCTCCCTTACTCTATGATTTTATATGATCAAAAGTGAAACCAAGAAACACTCACCCTTTCTCTTGCGTCTGCTTCGGTGCATCAGACGCAGCTCGTGGAACTGGTGGTTGGTGGTTTCCTCCTCCTCCGTCTCCGAGCTGCACCCCTCGCTGGACTCCATCATGCCATCAAGCAGATTAGCCCGGGCCTGTCAGGGTCAATACGTACTTGTCAGTCTTACGTATGGGGTTCATGAAACTGTCAAATGCAACACCTTGAAATTAGTAAGGTGAGTGTGAGAAGATAGGCTAATTTATGGAAGGCAAAGTCTGTATTCTTAGAGCATCTATAGATAGTTATCAAATTGAGGTCTACTAACTGTGGCCACCTTCTTTATGAAACTACAAGGGGCAGGCACCATAATATATAGACTGTGACAAGCGAGGACAATGAAATCAGTCCATTCCCCAAGTAACCCAAATGGGGTCTGAGCCATGACAATTCATAGCTGGAGGAGATGTGATCTTGTGAAAGTGTATATTACATATCAACACACCATTCATAAACTGTCGCCACTGACTGACATGGGAAATGGACTCACCACCGACACAACTCATCCCGCTGAGGTCAAAGAAGCAACACTGGCTCATGGCTTTCACCTTACAAATTCCTTCCACTCTGGCCAATCATCTCACTTCCAATGCATTGAATCTAAGCTTGTTTGGTTAAGAATGACTGGCTTACCTGTGGGTCCTGAAGATCAATGTGAGGTTGGACTCTGACCCAGCCTGTGCCAAGGCCCACGGTGTCTCCAGGACTAACAGCCTCCGTTCCGACTGGTCCAACAGGTCGCACTCTCTTTCGCTTCTCCTCCTCCTCCTCCACCTGGGCCATGCGCTGAAGCTGCTTCAACATTCCTCCAGGGTTTTCGCTCAGGCTTGGTAGTTCACAGTAGTCACTCTGAGGCCTCCTGGGACTAGACAAACCCAATGTTTCCTTAATGAAGTTAGTGCGTCGCTTCCCTTCTAGACTTCCTCCTTGAGGCTTTGGGGAGCCATTAACACTGTGCTGCTTCTGTAGCTGAAGACTTGCTGCAGCAGGGGGAGTAGGGAGGGCTCTACTGGTGATGCGCTTTGGAACAGGAGGTGAGTCTGTTAGGGACACCTTGTGCTCAGGCACGGGAAGGACGTTGGTGAAAGCCATGCTGGAGGATCTGCGGGGTATTGGGGGGCCGTCAGGGGGAGGGAGGGAAGCTGTGTTTTTGCAGTTTCGATCAGGTACGGGAGGAGGAAGGTCATAGAGGTCTGTGGGTATGCAAGCAGGTTTCTCTGCAATGGGATTTGTACCGGGGATGCGAGACACAATTCTGAGGGACCCCTTGGAGACATGAGGGTGTGGAAATTCCCCCTCACTGGCGGGATTAACCTGAGGGGAGGCCAAACTAGATGACCGGGAAGGCACAGAGGGCAACGGCTTGGAGGTGGGCGGCAAGACTGGTGTGTGGGAAGGAGGCGGCACAGCTGGGAGGGACGTGGGTGTGGTGACTGAGGGATGTCTGGCAGGAATTGAGTTAGTGGCATAAGCACTTCTTGACATGTCTGGAGGAGGCTTCCCTCTGGGTTTTGCAGGAACAGATGCACAAGCTTTACCTTTTGATTGGTCTCCAGAATTATACGCTGGTAGAGTTCTCATTGAAAACTCATCAACACTACACGAGTTACCTGAACCTTCTCTGGGTGATGTTTTGGGGAAGGTTCCACGAAACAATGCACAGTCTGACCCTTGCAAAGCACCAGCGAGCCTTAAAATTTCTGATGAGGGGCTTATGTCTTTCTCGTCTTGTGCCTCTCTGTCTTTGCAATATTTCCGCTGTTCTGCGATGAAGCCAAGGACTGAGGCAAGGGCTTCTTTATGTGATCCTCCTGCTTCCAGGTCCTGAATCTTCTCTATTGTTAAGGGTCCCTCTGAAGGGGCTAAGCTCTTTGAAGAAGCAGCAAGACTTTTGTTGCTCTCAAACTTAACTAGGCGATAGAAATCTCTGGTGAACACAGTATCAACACATATTTCATCAGCAAGCTCATCTTCATGTTCTCCCAGACTTGAGGCATCATGGCTGGCTCCCTTCAAGGCTTCCTGTCCTCCTGCTTCACTGCTGCAGAAGGAGACTCTCTTCAGCTCTGGGAGGTTACATATTTGCTCACAGAAGTTTTCAAAGTCTGAGCTGCACTTTGACACTCCTTCAGAGCAGCACGAGAGTTGTTCACTGCTTGACCAGATGGCCGGCTGGTCAGAGCAGCCTGACCGGGGGGACGTTACGATGTTGTTGTCTTTACAATGGTCCAGTTGCCAACTCTTGGTTAGTTCCTTTTTGTTTGACCAATTTAAATCTAAGTCAGCTTTAAAATAGGTAGCACCATTCCAGAGGAACTCATTGTTATCTTCTTCTAAGTCTGGAGTGGCCTCTTGGATGGAGGGCAACGAGCCGTGGTGAGCCCCACTGGTGGCCACGCTCTCACTCCCTTCACCCTCCCCGCCCACTCCACTCAAGTACTCTGACGAAAGATCCAGTGACCAATCCTCCAGCTCTGCATGACTATAGGTGGGGGACAGATACTTCCTATGATTATCCTCAGAGGGCCACAGATCCTCGCTGCTCCCCGAGGTGGTGTGGTCCTCCTTAGCGTGATTGTAACTACGCTTCTTCAGACTAGCTTGTCCACCTGACCTCTTTAAGCTCCTCATGTTCTTTGCCTCCTCTAATACTTCTTCTGTGGAGGGTGACCGCTCTGTGACATCCTTCTCAGACACATGTCTATCTAAGCTACGAATGGGTTTACAACTTTGAGCAGTCCTCCGGGCAATATAAAGCTGAGAATCCGAGTAACAGCGCACTGGTCTATTGGTCTGTACGGAGGATGGCTTCTGGTAGGAAGTTCTGTATAAACTTTCATTTTCTGGTTCTTGGATTGGTATAAAAAAGACATCGGAATTATTGTCCTCTTCGTCGTATATGACACGAAGTCCATCACAGTACTCAGCGTTGGCCGTGGAAGATACTTTCCTCTCCTTGACTACTACAAATGACTTCTCACTGGACCTACTAACTGTCTCACTTGAGCCTTTCCTTGATAAACTCTCCTTGTCCTCTGCCTCTGCCACAGTTGACAGATGTTCACAGCCACTGGGTTGTGTTGAGGTGAGGGTGACTGTGGTGGGGTGGTGGGGCTCCTCCTGGACGGTGGTGACGGAGCAGGTGGTGGTAACGCTGTCTTTCACCTCGGCCTGCACATCACTGGACATGGTGGAGTAGCCCTCATCTTTGGTTGTTCCCTCCACACCCTCCTCGCTGGTGTTCTTCTCGCCACCCTCAGTCTTCAAACAAACTCTGGAGATGTTTTTGTTGAGTACCAGTTTGCTTTTGTCTTCACATGTTAAGACTGAAAGGTCCAGATGTAAGTTTCCAGATGTAGTTTCTGTAAGGGTCTTTAATATTCTCTCCTTGACCTGAAGTATACTTGACACATCATCTTTCGTTGCAGTATTTACAATCAAATTGACATTGCTTTCAACAGGAGAGGAATTACCGACACCTTCACTCTGGACAACTTTCGTCTTTGATTCATCAAAGGCAAGGTTATCAACTTTTGTCTGAAGCACTTGGCAGAGTTTTTGTTCTGGTGAATTATTAAGACTTGTGGCAGTGGATTCTAGAGACAGAGGAGGAAACTTTCTAGCACTTGAGTCACTACCAGGAGGAGACAAAAATGCTCTAATATCTTGAGGCTTTTCACCGCTTAAATCTGGAAGGCAACTAACTCCATTCTCACTTGTGTAAGGATCTTGTTGAGTGTAAGCTGACTGAACTGGGGAGTCAGAGTTACTACTACTGGTGCTAGCTCTCCCAGTCCCAGCCACTGTATCTTCTGAGGGTTCCCAAGTGTTTGGCCCAACACTCATCCTTGAGCTGGGTGATGGCAGCTGATTATTCATGGAATTCATACCCTGAGGAGAACTGGCTAGGCTTAGGGAGGTCACTATGTCGTACCAACAGGCTGTGGTTGCTGTGTTGGTTGACGTGGCGGTGGTGGTGGTGGAATGTCTGTCCCGAGGGCTGTAATAGTCCTCCCCGAGTTCCACGCTGCTGGAGGTGGTGGTGTTGTGCTCCGCGTGAGAGAGGGATGTTGGGATACTTGCATCAGACAGCATTTGGAGACTGGAGTGAAATCTTGCCTGGGAGGGAGTGTGGTCCCCAAGGTGACTCCTGCTGCTCTCTTCAACATGCCAGGATGCCACCCAACCCCCAGGTGGCCAAGCCTCACCCTGCTGCAGAGGAACACAGGTAAACAATGTGTTACAATCAAAGTAGCCTGTATGTTAGTTACTGTTTAAATGTGCTGCATGGTTGGATGTGGATAACTCAGTGAGAAACCATATATATTAAAGTTCCTTGAGACAGTTTAATTTTTGTGTAAGCAACACAATATAATATATGATATGATATAAAATATGATATAAAAGCACATCAAGAAAAGGAACATATAAATACTCATGTACCTTTTGACCCTAACATCAACAAACTTATGGATGAAAAAATCAGAACTAGTCACTTAAAGACAAAATTTAACATCAAGGTGAGTAACATATGGGAAGCATGGGGCCCATCCTCGTCAACAAGAAATGTCAATAAATGATTCTTTTCAATGTTATGTGCTGGTGAGACAGAGCCTTCTCTGGGGAGGAGGATGCTCATCCATGCCAACACACAACACACACAACAAAAATATAAAAAACAAAACACATTTAGAAAAGGAATATATAAACACATCATCCGTGTTCAGGCCTTAGCATCAACAAAATTGTGGGCGAGTCTTTTCTGGGGAGAATGAAGCTCATCTCTACAACACCAAAAACAGAAAATATAGAAACACAACGTCAAGAAAAAGAGAACATAAACACACACCATCTACCTTTAGGCCCTGACATCAACAAAATTATGGATGAGTCTTATGTGGGGAGCATGAGGCTCATTGACACCAACAATGAACACCCAAAACAGATATGACATAAAAACACAACAGTGAGAAAAAGTTAATAATAAAAAAATAAAAAAAAATTAAACACTTCACATTTAGGAATTCCTTTGGCAACTTTCTTTTACTGCTGATCTGCAGGACTGCAAAATAACTCAATTACTCTTGTCTGTGTGAAAGATGATTAAACATATTTTGTCTAAACCTTTACCTGTTTGTTCTTCGAGAGGGAGGTGGGGAGGCTGTAAAAGCTTGGGGGGTTGGGTGGCGGGGGGCAGCGGTGGCGGAGGTGGCAGGGAAGGGTCTGGCGGGTGCCTGCTGGTCCCACTAAGGAGGAGAGAGCAGCGTTCTGCCGGCGGAGGTCCTGCACCTGATGGGCCAGCTTGACGCACTGCTCCTGGTGGCTCTGGTGAGGCAACATAACAGTGTTTATGAGGAGTCTTCCAATTACATCATTAACCTCCTCCTCATTACCAGAATCATTTTTTTGCCACGGCCTCAAGAAAATATTAAAGGTGCATTCATCAAAGGAGGGATAGGAGGGATATCCATGAGAACAGGCTACAGTACTAGTGAGAAGACTTTACACAAATAAGTACTGCCCATGGTGACGGGTAAATCTCTTCACATTACCTCTCAACACAATTCATATTAAAAGTGCCATTTTTTTATGAGAAAAGTCTCGTAGTGAGGGTCAGAAAAAGGCAACATGCTATTCTTTTAAAAATAAAAAAAGAGAAAACATTAAAATTTTGTTGTTATGTAGTTCCATAAGTGTCTTGAGATATCCCTCTTGAATGTACAAAGGAAGAAAGAATGTAGAAGGAAGATCATCCAAAGCTTCTGTAGTAATTATTCATAAAAATGCAGTTTTAGCTTATTTAATGAGATACCCAGATTGGTCCTCTATGGTGCTCACTACAGCTGCTCCCCTCACTCACAAAGCTTCCTGCACCTTCACTCCCACTCCTTCCCTCAATGTTTTTTTTCTTTTTACAACAAAGGAGACAGCTACAGGGCACAAAAAAAGGAAACAATAATAAAAAATTAAGCCCACTACTCGCTGCTCCTAAAAAGAATCAAAAGAGGTGGCCAAAAGAGAGGTCAATTTCGGGAGGAGGTGTCCTGGTGTTGGTGACTACCTCCTACAGGCTCCTCCCAGCTGTGAGTGAGGCAGGCAAGTCTGGGAGGATATTTACAACGTTTCACGAGTACTGTGATTTATACGTCCCCTGTATACACGATGTGCAGCTTTTGGTGGACAGTAAAAAGTCAATGTGTATGAAAGGGGTTAACAGATCTCCGACAGATGAAACTTTACCAACTATGGACTACTTTTTTCAACATTTTTTTGCATGTTTCACAATGCCATGCCATCAGACAGTGTTTGAATCCCACACATAGCCAACTGGAATTTTACAAAATCTCACATATTGCTGACTAGAGTAAATTTCTCCAACTTTTTCCAGCAATTAAAGAAAATAAAAGTATTCATATTTATCAATATTCATGCCATGCTGACCTGCCTTAGTGAACGGTGAATTAAAGGAGTTTTACTGAATATACAAAACTTGCACCCTTCTCCCTACACCTCACCTTCTGCGAGAGGAGCGCCTGGACCACCTGTGTAGCCACGCGGTCCAAGCACACCTCATACTGCTGCTGCTGGGTGCGCGCCTCCTCCTGCAGCCTCTTGTTGGCCTGCTCCAGAGTGTGGCAACGCTCAACCAACATCTGAACAACAGAATTATTACTAGCTAGGCTCTCCTCTGGCTGGGGGGGACACCTCTCCTCAACCTGCACAAAGACAAGCACAGAGTTAAAATGTTGCTCCTGATGCACAAACTTACATGTTATAATAAAATCTTGACTTAAGTAACCACTGCTACACATCCAATAAGCCCCTAAACAGACATGGTGTAATAATGATGCTCTCACCCATAACAGGTTCTATTTGCTGCAGAAAGTCCCTGAGTTGAACATATAACATGAACTTCGTGAGGAGTATATTTCTGTTGATGAATTATTTCCCAAGAGAATATGCATCAGCAAATACACTCAATTTTAATAAGAGCATCATATGTATATTTTATTGCCTTGGAACTGTATCATTCAAACAAAATATACACTATTATTGAATCCAAGGTAATTTTTTGTAATTGCAAATAATTTTCATCACAATCTTTTTCTTCGATTGTTACAAATCAAATAAAATATACAAAAAGTGGGCATATCAGTTACTGTGACCTGACTAAAATGACAGCTTAACTTATATATCAAGAGACAAAGCTGCAGGTAAGGCCTCAAATCATGTCACCAGAAAAGCCATTCCAACCCCCTTGCAAGTGGGCAGAGCACTTAAGTCTTCTGGTCTTATTGCATCCTTACTTATACAAACTATGACTCAATCCTCAGTACATTCTCAGATGATGCACTTTGGGACACGGTGTTCAATGAAAACGTTGGGGGGCAGTTCATCATGTTTCAACAATGCATCTGCTCAGTGGAAATGCATCACTGAACAATGTGCAATTTTTGGTGAAAATCAAACCTTGGTGAACACAAATATATCAAAACAACTGCAAGTGACTCAACAACTAATGAATATAAAACCAAAGCAAATTTTCAGAGCCAAAAAAAGTCAACAAAAAGAAAAACCAATCAAGCTGTCTAAAAGTTGCACAAACTACATATACACACCAACCAACAAGCTCTCATACTTACAAAAAAGTATATGCAATTCACTCGTCTCAAAATAAAAGCTGCATAGCCAAACACAATGCAAAAAATCACAATGTTCAAAGATTTCATTGGAAGGAACTGGCCCGGCATAAAAACACCACCCAAAAATATATACGTGACTTATGCCAAACTTACGACTATTGACTACAAAAAATTTCCCTTTTTCAACTAACAAGAAGCTACAAGTTACAACACCAGACAGTAATACTATTCAACACAAGTGACCCACCAGCTTTTTCCTGTAATTCATGTATAGCTAAAGCTGGCGCTGAGTTAAAGTAATGTTAAGTTACAATACACAATGGAGAGGTAAATCTTTACACAGGGATTACAGAATAAAAAAATATGATAGCTGTGAAATATACCAAATTAATCTCTCTGAGGTAGAATTCAAATAAAGCTTAAGGCAGAAATAAATAAATATTACCAAACTAAAGCACATAATAGATATATCAAACTTAATGATCTTTAATTTCTTATTTTTTCATTTCAGAAAATTAACTGATCCTCTTAAGAAAAAAGAGACACAAACACTTCAAGACTGGTTATTCTACGGCTCTTAATACTGCGAGCAATAACTTTTACTTCCTCCCTTTCATAAAATTAGTTGTCATACACAAGAGAACAATTCCAAGGCTGGCTACTCCAGTGCATCCGTCCCCAACACCCACCTTGGCCGGCACCACTGGCGGGTCTTGGGCCAGCACCGTGTTGCACTGGTCTAGAGCAGCAATGGTGGCCTGGTACTGCTGAAGCTTGGTGACGTAGGCTTGCTCTTGGGCCTCCTTCTCTGCCCGCTGCTGCTCCTCGGCCTGCCGCCGCTCCGAGGCCAGCACCCGCACCTGTCTCTCCAGCCTGCCAGGGAGCATGTGGTCAGCATTACTTTATTTTTATTTTTTTATTTTTTTGAGGAGGAACAAAACCTAGAACCAGTCACTTTCCACACTGAGAGACTGAGACCTGAGCTTCTGTTTGTGCCACATGCCCAATGAGTCACTAACCTTTCTTATGCTCTCAGTGTCGTATCAATGGACATGGTTTTCTTTTTTAATTTGCCAGCATATAAAAAATTATTTGTTCTTGATGCAAATGTCAGTAGTTTCAATGGCTTTACAAATCTTCAAGGAAACTAAAGGGTTGAGGTGAATGTTTGGCAAAGAGCGGCTAATCACACTGCCGTGATTTCTTGATGTACAAATAAAAACGTAATCCATTGTAACTACTTCTACTCTTCCTTTACACCACTGAAGATGGTGGCAGCGTCCACCGAAACTGTTTGGTTAAAAATATAACTCTATCATCTGCCAGTGTGGGTTTTTATTTATACAAGTGTTTGGCAATGTTTCCCATCATCTGCAGGAACCCCATAACCACAGGATATAGGGGTTATTACTTTATGCCAGGTGTTTAGGACAACTCTTAATTTTGGGCTTGTCTTCTACTGTATCTTCTAGGTCAGAAGTCACAGTCCCCTCTGATGCAGCCCCAACAGCCCATTGTTAACCCGGTAGCAGCGACGGGCCAAATTTGTGGCTTCACCGTGTAGCAGAGACGGGCCAAATTGTGCCATGATATTTACCCCCAAAAATAGATGATACATAAACTGATCACAAATGGTTTGATATATATTATGAAACGGTTTGTGTGAGGGGTGATTTTTTCTCATTTTTCTCGCTTGGAGGGACCATTAAGAAACATGATCCCCGCTGCTACCGGGTTAAGGCCAGTACGTATTCAGAGGTAAAATAGTTACTCACAAGGCAAACTCATTCTGCAGCTTAGAGAGACGGTCCTTCACCTCCTCATTCTCCTTCCGCAGATCCTCCACCAGGGGGTCCTCACTTCCCTTCTATATGGCAAGGGAGAAAATCATCAACTCTCAACATTAACATCATGTGCAGTAAAGATACATGAAAAGTTAAATGAAAAGATGCTGTAGGTCTAAATCATCAATGACAAAGATGCTGATGCCAGTTGTTCATGGTCACCTTCTTTATAAAGGTGTAAAACATATGAAACACGTTATCATTCATAATTATATCTCTACAGCATGTTCAGCGGATCAGTGTTCTGATTTCTCTACAGCATGATCAACATATCAGAGTCCTTATATCTGTACATCATGTTCAGTAGTTCAGTGTTATTTCCAGTATAGCCACAAATGGAAGCACTGGGGCATATTAATTTTATGGGGCTTGGAAATTTACTATAAGCAGGGGTTTCTGTTAGGTATTTCTGAAGTATACAAAGGGACAATTATAGTTACAATTTATACAGTCACACATCAATAGGACATAAGGAAGGGCCATCACAAAGGCTTTTCCCTCTAAACAAGTAGGGCACTGAGCTGAACTGTCGAGGCGTGTTGTCCAAACCCTGCCGAGTCTAGCATGTAAAGAACACTTGTATCTTACTTGACAAGACTCCATAATGCTCCTGTTGGTGGTGTTGTTGTTGTAGTTATTGTTGTTATTGTTGTTGTTGTGACTGTTGATGTTGTTGTTATGCCTGAGGAGTACATGTGAGGCTTGGTGCTGGCCTGCGGTGGGTGGCGGTGTTGCGTCGAGCCGCCGCTGACGATCTTCCGGCACCTCCCCATTCACTGCTACACCACCAGTCTGGAAGAGGCAAGATAGAGGTCAGGCTCCCTTTTCTTCTACAGTAAACGAGGCAGCTCAAGGGCAAAATGATAAAACAAAAAAGCCTGCTGGCACTGCTCCTGCAAACTGCTGAGTAGCCAAAAGAGGGTCAAAATCAGATGGAGAGATGTCTTGATACTCTCCTTTTGAAAGTGTTTAAGTCATAGGCAGGAGTAAATACTAAGGAAGGCTGCTAACTCTTTCAAACAAGGATTATTAAGACACCTGAAACTAAATCAGATCATTCCTTTTTTGGCTCTTTTCTTCTTTATGATGTAAGCAATAAATAAAATTTTAGCCAAGTTGTTTCAATGAAGCTTTCCAGGCTAGAAGCTTCAATGACAAGTAAAGGCAAAGTTCGACCATATGCTACAGCTGCACCTGAACGTGGCTTCAATGCTCACTTTCATTCCATTGGCCTGAGCCTGTAGTGGATGAGCACTCATTACCCCAGGACAGGGTAAGTGCAGCATCTGGGTTACCATAGTTTACCTTCCCCAGGTATGTACCCATTTATTGATCAGCTCAAAAGGGAGGAGGAACAACTAAGTGGACTGCACGCCAATTGCCCAGGCTGAAATTTAAACCTAGGCCTGTAGATTTGTGGCTAAAAGTACTAACCATTACACCACAAGGCTCAGCAAAAATCTAAAACCAGTGACCCAAGTACCAATTGATGAGACAAATATATACTCAGGACTGATAACAAAGAAAACTAAAGATTTGATGACAATACTTTCCTAAATAATCACCTAAATCTGATCCTGTTTAACAAGTCTGTCTTTAATAGAGTATGAGTTTAGCTTGGGGGGTCTGTTAGCGTGGTGATGTTTCAGACCCATTACCTCCCTACTCCACCTACTTTGGACAATTCATGTGGTAAGTATTTAGTTTAGTTCTGCCACTTCAAACTTCATATACATGCATTATAACCATATCATGCAAGTGCTAACCTAACCTAAGCAAACCTAGCATAATCATAACAGTTGGGGCAGTAGCTGTGGTCCAGGGTGCACCCGTTAGTTTAGGTTACCCATGTTAAGTCCGTTTAGTTTCTAGCCATATTGTAACGCCAGAAATTTCTCTTTACTACACTCCCACATGACCAGTGCGTGTAACGAAACACATGAGAAATTAATCCAGACAAGGAAAGGTTTGCCGGCACCGGGGATCGAACCCATGACCAGCGAGACGGGAGAGCCACTCTTTAATCAGTCAGCCAAAGAGGTACCCCACTCGCAGAGTGAGTTATGGGAGGCTCGCCCATCAGGCTAGATAGCTGCACTACAATATTCACTTTAATATTTGAGTTAAACGGCATGTATTTTCGCTCTTAACCATAATACAGACATAAATGGTATTATAGTAAAATTGCAAAGGAGCGCCCACCAATCCGCCACCCGCCAGTGACAACAACCAATGGAGCAGTATGAAATATACAACATATTTACCATAAACAATTATATCTAACTAAACTAACCTGACCTGACCCAACTTGTTAAACCTAACCTAACCAATCCTGCCCTGTGCTCTTTAGACAAAATGCGATAAATGGAAATAAATCCCTTGATATATCCCCCACAGACCACATTTTAAGATATTAATCTCACAAATGAGTGATTTGCTATGGAAAACAATACGGAAGCGTGTTTTACGTACACATAGTACTTCATGCAGCACTAAAGTGTCCTTCGCAGTGAGACGGGTGTACTTCTTTAATAATATCAGCATTTTGAGGTGGCGGAGCTAAACTACACATTTACCATTCAAGTAACTGCAATCCCCTACAAAATTACTGACCCCATATCATTAATAAACGTGACATGCATAAACTGAATGTCAATCCTAGTATGGTGATCCTTAGTGCATATAAACTGGAAAATAGAGGCACGGGACTGATACAGATAGAAATGGGGAGATGCCTATGTCCAGTGGAAAGGCAGGCTGATGATGACAAATTGAGTGGTTGGGCAGACTGTAGACTTTTGGACAAGGTTTTAGCCACTCCTCCAGGCCTTAGCAATACCGTCACATAGGCATGGAGGTCTGTCTGTCAGTGGGCTGTATTACAAGTCAAACCAGAGATGCTTCAGGTCCCTACAATGGTCGGTTTAGGGGTCATACTACAAGTCCAATCCAAGAAGTTTCGGGTCCTTTCAGAATACGGGATGAATAACTCTGTAGGGACCCGAAACTTCTCAGATTGGACTTGTAATACGGCCCCTAAACCGACCTTAGTAGGGACCCGAAACTTCCCGGGTTTGACATGGAATAATGCCCAGTATCATGGCAGAATGAGTATTTATTGGGTAGACATTGAGGGACTACGAGTTTTCTTCACTACAATATTTCTTTTTTTCCCTCTTCCTCTTCTTATCAAATTGCATCCACTGATTTTTCCTCCCTCTTGTGTTATCTCCTCTTGTCCTCCTCCTCCTCTTTCCATTACTTTCCCTCCACTAATTTTTTTTTTTTCCTCTCGATACAATATTCCGTTTCCACATCTTCCTCCTCCTCCTCCTCCTCCTTCCATCACATTGCTTACACTAGTTTTTTCCTCACTTCAACATCCTCCTCCTCCTCCTCCTCCTGTCACTCCCTTCCCTTCCTCCTCCTCCTCCTCCTCCTTCCATCACATTCCTCCTCCTCCTCCTTCCTCCTTCCCTTCCTCCTCCTCCTCCCCTGTCCTCCTTCCTTCCTCCTCTTGTCCTCCTCCTCCTCCTCCTCCTGTCACTCCCTTCCCTTCCTCCTCCTCCTCCTCCTGTCACTCCCTTCCCTTCCTCCTCCTCCTGTCACTTCATTCCCTTCCTCCTCTTCTCCTCCTCCTGTCACTTCGTTCCCTTCCTCTTCCTCCACTTCACACTCACTTCCTTCACTCTATAAGCATGACGTCCCTCTTCACCACATCTTGCCTGTAACATTCTTCAACACTCGTCCTTCAGAGTCTGTTCAATACATTCACACACTAGTTTCTCTCCCTCCTCCTCCTCCTCCTCCTACGTGGAAGAATTAGTACCTCCCTCCACCACCTCCACCTTCAGCCCCTCCTTCAGAGTCCTCGGGGGCGGGGGGACACGTGGTCACGCCCTCCACATGGCCGGGCTGGGGTGTGCATAGGGGTGAGGAAGGAGCACCAGGGAAGCCTCAACACCACCACTACACCACCATTCTAAAAGCCCCTCAACACCACTGACAATAACAAAGCACCTCCTCCTCCTCCTGGCCTTCCTCTCCCTCCTGTACCTCCTCCATCCCTTCCCTCCTCTCCCTCCTGTACCTCCTCCATCCCTCCCTCTAGCACCCACCCTCCTTTCCTCTCCCTCTCCCTTCCTTTCCTTCCCCTTCCTCCTCCTCCATCCCTTCCCCATCTCCCTTCCTTCCTCTCCCTCCTCCTCCTTCTTCTCTTTGCCAAATACCACCATCAGATGATTTCCTTCCTCTCCTACACTCCTGCAATCTGTCACCGTCTTAGGAATTCATGATTATTTGCATTTGGGAGTTTGGTTTATATTGGAAGTGTTTGCTGATGGGGTTATGGTTGAGATAAGTGAGGTTTTTAGGCTTTTAATATTAGGGAACGATGCCACACACACAAACACACACAGCAGGTCCCGCCATCTAGAGAGCTTCACCACAAGCCATTTTTCTTTTTTTGCATTAATTTCCCTCTTTTCACTCTCTTTTACTCTCTCTCACCGATGTTTTAGACCTCCATCTACATCATGAGGCCAAATAATGAGGGGACAAGCAAGTGGTTTATGACAGAAGAATGGCACCCGGTAGCTTCCTGAGCCTGAACGAAGACCTCAAGTTGAACGTCTATGAAAGAAGTCCTCAACAAAAAGAAAATTGAACGTGTCATTTTGCTACCATTACCGCATTTTGCCCCTATGACCATTAGCTCCATGTTGCTAGGGATATCAGTGAATGGGAGCAGTTGAGAGCCTTTATTCCATTGCTTGGGGTCATGGTAAAGGCTAGGGTAAGATGGAGACGCAGGAAGAGGGGAAAAGGAGTTGAGCGAAAGAGTTTGAAGTCTTTGGTGGTGGTGAGTGTGGTGGTGGTGGTGGCAATGGTGGCAACAGAAGGATGAGTCACCATCACCACCACGCTGGGGGAGTGAGAGTGAGGAAGTGAGGGCGGGATTCAGCCTCCTCCTCCTCCTCCTCCTCTATCACCACCAGAGAGGGAAAGAGAGAGAGGGTAAAGAGACCAATCATTTTTAGCATGGCACACTGAACTCTCTCTCTCTGCTGTCACTTTTTTCTCATTCAGTTTCTTTTGCATCTTTCTCCCTTTTCTACTTCATCTTTCATACAGTTCCCCCTCTCTCTCTCTCTCTCTAGCACGTGAGTCAGCCACTTGAAAACCATAACCACCAGTACCAAAATACACTCGGGTCCTCCCTTACCGAGTTAAATGCTAAGAGGTCGAAGGAGAGAACGGCTGCCTGAACTGTGCTTGCCTTGTTAAGTGTGTGTGTGTGTGTGTGTGTGTGTGTGTGTCAATACATCCAGCACCTGATTAATAAAAGGTTAGGTCAAACAAATATGTGTCAATGAATGAATAATGAATGAACTACGTAGTGGGAGTCACCGTGCTTATCAGTGAGGTGCGAGATGGACTATATATGATTTAAAATGATGCGTACAGACCTCTATATCACCTAAAAATATGACCATAATGATAATAAGACCAGTTGATCATTCTGTTGGCCATATATTCTCTTTATGGAACCTCCTTTTATTTGTGGGACATGTTTTTTCATATATTCATTCAGTTCTTGGTGAGACCTGGCCCTTTAACCGTATGATGAAGGCGTAGAAGAAGAAGAAGAAGAAGAAGATGAAAAAGATGAACAAAAAGTGCAAGTACAAAAAAAAGAAAAAAGACGACGACAATGACAGCGAGAAACAAGAAGAAGAAGGCAACGAAGAAAAAGAATAAGCAATCACCAGCATCACTCCCTTAGACATGGCACCCGAGGCAGCATCAACACAGCCAAGGGGCCAAACGATACCACCAGGGCCGAGGAAGGAAGGGGTGCAGGGGTCACACGGCACTGGCTGACCCACTGAACTTGAGCCCCAGCCCCATCCCGTGAGGCGTCGAGGGTTTAGGCGGCTCGTACTTCACCCTAATGACTTTACTTACACAACTATGCAAGGAAAGGCCATAAGGGTGGGAAAATAAGGGAGTCCTACCTTGCTGGAGTCCTTGGAGCCCGCGGAGGTGGCCGAGTTGCGGGAGAGGGTCGAGGGGGGCGTGGCATGGTCGGGGGAGTGTCCAGCCGAGCCCGGGCACGCGTCCTCTCGCTGGGTGCACGGGGACAACTTAAGTGTGGAGCACCGGGACGCCGTGGAGGACAAAGTGGAATCTGTAGCACAAGAACTGGTCAGGGAAGGAAAAAAGAAGAGGGAAGATTGCGTCGTTGAAGAACCCACTCTGCCGTTTTTCTATAGCACTTGTTGCTCTTTAAACTCTCTACTGACCGTGTGGAGCATGTGGAACAAGAACTGGTCAGGGAAGGGGAAAAAAAAGGAAGATTGCGTCGTTTAAAGAACCCACTCTGCCGTTTGCTATACTTGTTGCTCTTTAAACTATCTTCTGACCGTGTGGACCAACGATAAGCCGTAGATAAAGTGGACTCTGACACAAGAAGTGGTCAGGGAAGGAAAAAAAGAGGAAGATTTAGCTTTTAAAGAGCCACTTGTCCCTAACCAGTTGTATTACCTTTAAAACAACCTACCGACCATGTGGAATCTATGACACAAAAACTGGTTAGAAAGAGGGGATAAAAAAAAGGAAGATTGCGCCATATTGAACCCACTCCACCGTTGGTCTATAATTGCCCCTAACCAGAAGTATATTATCTACCTATCTACCAAGCATGTGGATCATTGAGAAGCCGTAGACAATCAAGTGGACTCTATGACACAAAAAACTGGGCAAGGAAGTAGAAAAAAAGGAAGATTTCGCCCATAATACCACACACTCTCCACTCCATCGTTGCTTTAAACTTGTTGCTCACCAGAAGTATATGATCTTTAAACAATATCTATACAGACCGTGCACTTATGAATGGTTGTACTTAGTCGTGAAGGCTTGTGCAAAAGTTAAGGGTTGATTCAGTCTCACGCCGTACTTGCGATGTCCCCTGATTTTACGTATAGGCATCAATTATTCACCACTTCAAGTCCCTATTATACGTAGTTAGTCTTCATGTCTCACAGCAACAGAGCAAGACAGGGAGCACAAGCGACTGTAAAAGGTCCAAATCCACTGGTATAAACTTGCAATTTCTCAGACCTAACTACTAGTGTCTACCATTTTAATTAGTAACTCCATCCTAATTCCTAAATCATGTAGGCTACTTTAAAACCTTGGGAATAAAGAAAAGAAAAAATGAAGCACATCACCTATACTGACCCTTCTCAAGCTCTCTCCGCTGAAGAACTCACACAATTAAAGCTGTATTTAAGATGTATCGATTTCATGGCGCTATATTTAGCCTCGCGTGATGCAGGTCAGGACTGTCGCTCTTCTTTCCTTTCCCTAAGTATGATCTTTGGCATTCACCGTTACACTGTCTGGTATTAAATGTTACTGCTATCACTCCCCATGCATGCGGTCAGTCCCACGAACTTGCATTACGCGAGGCTAATAAATAACACGTGAAGCTAAACGAGCCATTATAAGAGATAAAAATAGCGACCCAGTTAGTGATAATGTAAAAAAAATAACGGCAAGCACAGCATTTGGCCGTCATGAAAAAAGATAAATTGGTGGAGGGGGATATAAAAAGCGGAGGGAAATTAAAGTATTTGTTGAGCTCAAACGAGTGAATTAGCGTGAGGGGTGAGGGGGGGAGTGGGGGTGGGGGTGATATTAACAGCGGTGCGTGAATTTGAATGCTACATAATCATTTACTCCACAATTCGGATGTCGTGGACCCCAAACAGTGCCATGGTGCCAGCTAAACAAAAAAAAAGTACATGGCGACATTCACTGGACCACACGACAAGTTGAAACCAATAAATAAAATAATGAATTCAGTATCAAACGAAATAATTACAAGGGAGAGGGAGTAGCAAGGGGGGGGGGGGGGGGCTGGTATGGCATAGGAGACAAAGAGGGGAGGGGGGGGGGGGGGGGAGGACGGTTTCGAATCTGATAAATATATATAAATAACTGCCAATTTTGCATGACTTCGCTGTGAACTGAATAATGCTCCAAACACAAGGGGAATTTTGATGAGTGGAAACCATTGCTGGGAGTGGCCAATTATATTTTTACCGTTACTACACGTACAGCAAACTCTTTTTTTTAGGGAGGGAGGAATGTGCCAATTATGACGCCTTAATTACGCCCTCCAACAGGTGTGGCGGCGTGCAGCTCACCTGGTGGGGTTATAAATTCGATCTTTCCGCCCGTGACACACAGGTTCGGGGTGGTGGGGTAGGCGGAGGTGACGGAGGGGGGTTGGACGGCGGGGGAGGATGAGGGAGGGGTCTTGCAGGGGGATCGTCGCCCCCCGCCTCGTTCCAAGCTCCTCCGGGCGTAGGGGGCAGCGGACACCACCAGGTCTGCTGGATGCACCTGCCTGCAACACGCAACACACCGTGACAGAGGCCAGACCAACACATGCCAGCAACACTACAGTAACGCCTGATTCTTTAAATGTCTAGTCTTCCTTAACAATACTGTGGCTGATTCATCTTTTTTTTTCTTTTTACATATTTTTCAAGGCGTGGTAAGCTGGTTTTGTTGAGTTTTTATATACTTTTTTTACGACTGAGTTTGAATTACGTCGACTTAACTCTGTGAAAATCCAACACTTTTGACTATATAATTATCTCCGTCCCAGATATGGAGTTATAGAGTCAAACCAGCCACAGAACTGTTAATAAATACTAATACGGCGTTTAAACAATCTCCACGGCGTAAGACCCGTATATTCTCAAGCACTTCGGAGCACACACACTCACATTTGATAAGACCATAGAGTTTTTGTGTTTGTAATTCCATAGGTAGTTTAATAAGCCCAGTGATAATTTGAACAAGGCTTCTGCACCATGAATGTGGACAACACTCATGAGAACCCGACTAATCTCTTTTGTGGCCTTGGGAATATTTGTTATGAGAGCCGAATGCGCCTGAGAACACGGGCCGAATACGAGTACACAGCGAACACCCCGAACAAGCCAGGCCAACACACTACACTGAGCAGGCGACACATGTGGATCAGCAGCTGGGCGGACACGCTAATGACAAAACCAAGCGGCAAACACGTGACTGGTACGTAACAATGCAGCGAGGCAATTAAAAGAAGAATACATGCCAACATAAACACTTAACCCATGCAACACACACACACACACACACACACACACACACACATACTTCAGAGCCAACAGTGACGTCACCCTGCACACTGTAACAACACATCAGAAACATGCACTCTTTATCAGGATCACGGCCATGGAGAGCTGAGTAAAGAGTGGACAGAGAGAACCGACCGACGTGTTAAGCTTAGATAAGGTTGAGGGAAAACTGGACGGGCAGGCACAAAGGGAGGAAGGAAATAAGAGACTGACATGGAAGCCAAAAGAGGAGAAAGAAGGGGTTACGAGAGGGCTTTGAGAGAAGAGAAGGATGAAAGAGTGGAGATAAGGGCTTACAAAGGGCTCGGTTGTGTCTTTCAGCAGTAAATGATGCAAAATTCCAAGTCCAATAAAAGGTTTCTGCTTAAAAATTACTGGAAAAAAAGAAAGGCAAGGTGGAAAAAAAGTATAACATGCACGAAGAACAACAAAGGGTAAGTAAATAAATAAAGGATAATAGGCAAACAATCAGCGTCTTTAATACCATGGTGCACAGGTCATCAATTATTATAGGTCCTGCCATATTTATCCATACTATTGTACCCGTATGTGGTTAAGACTATGATACCACAGTAACAACCACCACCAGAATAAGATACTACCATATTCACAACCACTAAAATGCTACTACTATTACTATTACCACTACCACTACTACTACCACTACCATTACTACTACTACTACTACTAATACTACTACTACTACTACTAATAATAATAATAATAATAATAACACATAATAATACCATAAATCTTATCTCTTCCTTCATTTTATCACATTCAGGGTAAAAAACAACAACAAAACAAAAAAAGAAAAAAAAAACTAAAAGAACTATTGTCAAACCTCACATATCATTTCATTGTACATATTTCACCCTCGTTCAGACTTTCGTATTTCAACCACGAGGAAACAAACAGTGGAATTCGGGAAGGGTGGGAAAAAAAAGTTAAGGGGAGGCATCGGACGTCTTGTGCGAGGAAAGAGTAACGGTCCTATTGAAGGGAAAGTTTTATAGGGCAGCAGCGGTGAGAGAGTGGCAATTTGTACGGCATGGAAACGGCGCCCGTGAAGATGATGGAAAAGCAGACAAAGTGATTCTACGGTGGCAGAGATCGGGGAAATAATTTTAAAAAGGATACAGGGCAGACAATTCAGATAGAGAGTTAAAGTAAATGCACAATACTATTTTAATCTTTCGTTCCTTCCTCTCTGTCTTTTACCTAAGATTTATTTCTATCAGTTTTTTCCATCAGTACGTTAATAAGACTGATACTTCAAAGATAAGGGACACAAATCACAATATAGACAATTCAGAGAGACAGTTTAAAGTAAATGCACAATCCTATTTTAATCTTTCGTTCCTTCCTCTGTCTTTTTCCTTCGATTTATTTTTATCATTTTTTTTTCCATCAGTACATTAATAAGACTGATACTTCAAAGATAAGGGACACAAATCACAATATAGACAATTCAGAGAGACAGTTTAAAGTAAATGCACAATCCTATTTTAATCTTTCGTTCCTTCCTCTCTGTCTTTTTCCTTCGATTTTTTTTATCAGTTTTTCCATCAGTACATTAATAAGACTGATACTTCAAAGATAAGGGACACAAATCACAATATAGACAATTCAGAGAGACAGTTTAAAGTAAATGCACAATCCTATTTTAATCTTTCGTTCCTTCCTCTGTCTTTTTCCTTCGATTTATTTTTATCATTTTTTTTTCCATCAGTACATTAATAAGACTGATACTTCAAAGATAAGGGACACAAATCACAATATAGACAGTTCAAATAAAAAAACCTCAAGACTTTATCCTTCTTTATATCTTTCCGTTTTTCTTTACATTATTCTCTTTATCATTTTTCCATCAGTACATTAATAAGACTGATACTTCAAAGGGACACAAATCACAATATAGACAGTTCAAATAAAAAAACTCAAAACTTTATCCTTCTTTATATCTTTATATCTTTTTATCAGTATTAACAAGACAGCCAAAGATAAAGGAAACATGAAGTATATGATTGACAATTTATAATCACTACATGTCATAACTAGACCCCGACAGTTAATAGATTTTGCGATTGATGTGTGTGCGGTGGCTAAGATGATAGATTAAGACCCGCATCTCAGACGCTTTCGGCCCCCAAAACAAACTCAGACACTTTCGGCTCCTAAAACAAGTATTTCCAAGGACCACAAATGAGATCAGCCGAGTTCTCATGTGTTCTTTTTATAACCATGGTGCAGAAGCCTTGTCAAACTATCACTAGGCTCATACAACTACCCATGGAAGTACCCACAACGCCTACGAAAGCCTTATCAAATGTGGGTGTGTAAGCCCTGGCAAAGTTTGAGATTATGGACCTAAAAGAAAAGCTTACATCCGGGAACAGTGAAAGTTATGGATGCATCGAAGAAAGTCCAAAGGGCAAGATTGAGATGGTATGGACACGTGATGAGAAGACAGGAGGACTTATGTGGGAAGACAAGTGATGGTGATGGAAGTACAGAGTAGGAAGGGAGAGAGAGGGAGGGCGACCGAGGAAGGGGTGGATGAGTTGGTTGAGTAAAGAAAGAAGCCATGAGAGTAAAGAAAAATAAACAGCAATGAGCAAATAGTAAGAAACAGAGCATGGTGGAGGAGGCTCGTACACAAGAAGAAGAAGAAGAAGAAGAAAAAGAAGAAGAAAAAAAAGAAGAGGAGGAGGAGGAGGAGGAAGAAGAGGTATATAGATCACTTTCTCTTTTTCCAGGCTTCTTCTTTAGCAAAAATAAAAGAAAAAGAAAAAAATGGCAACAAGAGGAATGATGAAGATAATAAAAACAACAACAACAACAACAACAACAATAATAATAATAATAATAATAATAATAATAATAATAATAATAATTTCTCCCCACACTCAGGTATCAACAGTCTCATATGCTGTTTGCTCAACCTTGCCGTCATGAACCACACACAGACTCCGGGTGGGTGTCCGTGCGTGAGTGGAGGAGGAGGTGGAGGAGGAGGGGGCGTGGAAGCAGAGACGAAGGGTGTGTGTGTGTGGCGAGGTCAGTGTCTTAACCCTCCTCCTCCTCTTCCTCCTCCTCCTTCTTGTCCGTCCGTCCTCTGCTCACTTCATAACGAGCGGCAACAAAGCTGGACTGTGGCGGCGGCGGCGGTGGTGGAGGCGAGGCAAGGAAGGGAGAGTACTCAACCCGCTGGCCGATGACTCACACACACACACACACACACACACACACATCTTTCCCCTCCCCCCTCCCCCCCCCACCTCTCTCTCTCTCTCTCTCTCTCATTCGTCTTTCTCCTGTACTTCATTTTCTTTACCTATTCCTGTTTCTATTTCTTTCACTCGTGCTATTATCTCCCTTCCTCCTCCTCCTCCTCTTCTTCCATATATATACGAGTCCCTCCTTAATCTAGAAAGTTTATACTATGTGGCTTCGGAAAGTCAGAAAGTCGTAATCAATTGGTTCCGGACAAACTTTTCTCCTTAACAATCTCCTTTTTTTTCCTCCTTCCCGTCATTGCTGTCGTCCGTCCGCCTTGCCTCCTTATTACGCCTCCTCCTCTTCCTCTTCTTCCTACAGTTTATCTTTTTTACTCCTACTCCTCTTCCTCTTCTTCCTACAGTTTATCTTTTTTAGTCCTCCTCTTCCTCTTCCTCCTCTAACACTTTCTCCACCTTCTCCTTGCCTTCGTTTTCTTTCTGCTATTCTGTTCATCTTCTTACATTTCTTTCACCTCCTCGTCTCCTTCGTTCTTATGTTCCTTCTCTTCCTCCTCATTCTCCCTTTATTCCTCCTACTCCTCTTTACCTCATCTTCATTGTGGTTCTTCTCGTTTCCACTTTCGTTCTCTTCTATATTTCCTTTTTTATTCCTAATTTCTTGTCCTCCGTCTATTAAATATTTATCTCCTCCTCCTCCTCCTCCTTTTACTTCTATTCCTCATCGTTCTCTATACCAACCTTAACTCTGGTTCTCCTAATCCTCTTGGTACTCTTATCTTTTTCCTCCTTTACATCACCCTATTCTTACTTTCCGCCTCTTCCTCTTCATCGTTCTCTTCTCAACCTAATCTCCTCCTCTTTCTCCTCTTACTCGTCTTTTCATTCTCTTACTCCTCTTCGTCCTCCAACTAAAATACTACATGGCCATTATCACTCCCTTCCCTCCTCCTCCTCCTCCTCCTTCTTCCCGTCCTCCTCCCCTCCTCCCTCCTTCTTTTCGCTTTCCCGTCCATCCTTCACAGTAGCAGCAAAAGTCTGCAGAATACATTAGTCTACCCAGGCACGTAACAAACTTCTTAATATGCCAACAAGCTTTCTGTGTAATCTGCTCTTCCTCTCTACCCTATCTTCTTCGTCATCCTCCTTCTCCTCCTCCTCCTTCACGATTGAGCAAGGCAACCTAGAAAGGAGGGAGAAGGAAAGAGTGAGGTAAAGAAAGAGGAATGTAGAGAAGGGAGGGAAGGGGTAAGAAAGGAAGGGAAGGAGGGACGGAGCAAAGAAAAGCAGGTAGAAGGAAATGTTGAGAGGAAGAGAAGGAAAGATAAAATAGAAAGGAAAGGGGGAGTAAAGAGGAAAGTAAGAGGAAGAGGGAAGAATTTGAAGGAAAGAGAGGGAAGAAAGGGAGAAGTTCAAAAGAAAGAGGAGAGAGAAGGAAGAGCGTAAGAGGGAGGGAGGAAGGAAACGTTGGGAAGAGTTTGGAGGAAAGAGAGAGGAAGGGAAGAAGGAAAGAGAGGAAGGGAGGGGGGAGGAAGAGAGGAAGGGGGGGAGAGAAGAGAGGATGTTGCCGCTCGGTGTGTGTGTGTGTGTGTGTCACTAAACACCCCCAGCAAACCCTCCTCCTCCTCCCTCTTCCCTCCTCTGCAAGCTTCCCTCCCGAGACTCCCACTAACCCTCCGAGCTAAACAGTGCATGGTGGTCTTTTCTCCTCCTCTTCTTCCTCCTCCTCCTCCTCCTTGCGATGAGTCACGCGTACGTGTGCTCGGGTTATCCATCTTAACGGTGGATAAAAAAAGATTCCCATGTATGTTGCCTGCCTGCCTGCGTCATGGAGTGTTATGTGTTACCAGCCGCGTTATATGAAGTGCTGGTGATGGTATTGTTTTCAGGTTAACTATATTATATTACCAGGCGCGTTAGGGAATACTGAATGGTTGATGTTATACTCTAGAGTCTAGTTGGTAGCCTATTGTTTTCAGGCTAGTGGAAGGAAGAAAAAATAAGGGGGCGAAGAATTTCTAGTGTTTAATTATAATCTGTGAGGATGAATCTTAATGTTTTTTTTATATTCTATTTTGTCTATTTATTTATTATTTCTTATTTTAGTGTATTTATCTATTTACTTTTGTTTCTATTTATGCTTTGGGAAATGGGGAGTGGTATTACCTAGGAGTTATTCTTGATAATTCTTCCACTTCCTCCACCCCCCCCCCCCCCACTTCCCCCATCCTCCTCTATTCTACCTTCCCTTCCTTCCGACTTCTATAAGCACCTCTATTAACACCTCCCCCCCCATCCACACCCCCGCCTTCACCTTCCCCCTCTTCCCACCCCTTCCCAATTTTCCCACCCTTTCTCTCAACCCCCAACTCTTTCTCTTCCCCCCCACACATACACGCACACCACAATTGACACGGACGACCTTTAAAGTGGTGGTGGAGGTGGTGGTAGTAATAGTGGTGGTGATGGTAGCTACAGTGCATGATGACAAGGTGTGTGGTGCTGGTGGTATTGAGGTTCCAGTGGAGGTGGTGGTGGTGGTGGTGGTAGTGAGGTTTCGGTGGAAGTGATGGTGGTACTGATGGAAATTTAAGTAGAGAAGGTGATGGTGGTGGTGGTGTTGCTGTTGGTGGTGGTGGTGATGTTGGTGGTGTTGTTGTTGCTGTTGGTGGTGGTGGTGATGTTGGTGGTGTTGTTGTTGCTGTTGGTGGTGGTGGTGATGTTGGTGGTGTTGTTGTTGCTGTTGGTGGTGGTGGTGATGTTGGTGGTGTTGTTGTTGCTGTTGTTGGTGGTGGTGATGTTGGTGGTGTTGTTGTTGCTGTTGGTGGTGGTGGTGATGTTGGTGGTGTTGTTGTTGCTGTTGGTGGTGGTGGTGATGTTGGTGGTGTTGTTGTTGCTGTTGGTGGTGGTGGTGATGTTGGTGGTGTTGTTGTTGCTGTTGGTGGTGGTGGTGATGTTGATGGTGATAATGGTTGTGGAGGAGAAGCGAATCCGAAGTGAAAAAAGGGGATTAGATTACACTCCAGAGACGCGAATTCCACAAGTGGTAAGTGGAGCGGAACCGACGGAGAAAGAAGCGAAACCAAGTAAACAGAAACCCAAAAGAAAGTAAAATGATACATAAATGACCTTCTGTATTCTTTTCTCGAACAAATGCTTCTCCTCCCACTAAGCGGCGCCAAGACCAACAATTTCTTATTCGTTTACAATTCATCTGATTTTAATTAAGCGTCACTTTTAATAAACTTTTTTCCAATTCATTTGATTTTAATTAAGCGTCAGTCTTATTAAACGTTTTCTTTCTTCGATTACTCTTACAATTTTTTCTACTCTCCTCTTCCTCCTCGTCCTTCTCCTCCTCTGCTGTTAATTAAAGGTAAAGGTAAAATTTAGAGTATACGCTTTAGCTCGTGGCCGCAGTGTTCATCTCCGTCACGCTGTCCCTTGAGTTGGTGGTGGGAGTAGCGGGCTTTTTTTTATTATTGTTTCCTTTTTTTGTGGCCTTGAGCTGTCTCCTTAGTTGTATAAAAAAAAAAAGGGACACAGGGCCAGTGCAACATCCGGATTACCATAAATTTATCTTCCCCAGGTCCCCATTAATTGACCAGCCCGAAAGGGAGGATGAACAGCTTGAGGATTCGTATCTCTATAGGCACGATAACCACTGCACCACGGAAGCGCTTTAAATTAATATACAGAGGTGCTTTTAATTAATATGTTTTGTTCATACGTTTTAGAAATAAAAACCAACAAGAAATCACTGTTAAATAACGACATCAACTTTAATGGTTACCTTCCTGATAAGGCCAATCGATCGACTGACTGACTGACTGACAAGGAGAGAGAGAGAGAGAGAGAGAGAGAGAGAGAGAGAGAGAGAGAGAGAGAGAGAGAGAGAGAGAGAGAGGAGGGGGAGGGGTACGTTCGACAATGTCTCCTCCTGTCCTGCTATCCGCCCGTCTTGCCGTTATGATCATATATAGGGAGACGCGGCACTGTTCCCTCCCCTCACGCGACGCCCTCTGGAACGGACGGCGGCAACGAATTTTCCAGGAAGAGGAGGAAATTAAAACGAAAGAAGAAAATTAATATGAAGTTGGACTGTAGACGTCACGGAAAAGAAAATGTAAAGAAAAAGGAAAAATAAAAGAGGAAGAAAAAAAATGTGAAGAATGTTAAGGAAAAGTAGAATAAGACGAAGGAAAAAAAAACCACGGTTGGACTAAAAATGCCGCAAAAAGAGAAAGTAATGTAAAGATGAAGAAAAGGAAAAGGAAGAAGGAAATAAATCTACGGTAGAAAGATAGAAAAAAAAAACATGTATAGAAATAGAAAAAGAAAACATGTAAAGAAAAAGAAGAAAACGAAGAGGAAGAAAATGATGAAGAGGAAGATGAAAATAGAAGATACATAAATCCACGGTTGTTAGATACCAAGACAACAAACAAACAATATAAAACAAGAAGAAAGACGACGACGAAATAGAAGATAGATCCCCAGTTGGACAGAAGACAAAGATAAAAAAAAAAAAAAAAAAAAAAAAAAAAAATCGTACTGAAGAACAAGAATAACAACAACAAGAACAAGAACACTAGCAAGGTCTGACCCTCTCGCCGCCTCCCGCACCGCCACAATATACTTTAATTTACACTTCGCTCAAGACGAACAGACAGAACAGCAGAACAAAACGACCGACCGTTACCTAGTCGAGGAGGAGGAGGAGGAGGAGGTCTGGCGCCAAACACAAAGCGAATCCCTGTGTCGGACAATTCCCACCATTACACACACACACACACTCATGGACGAGGAGGAGGAGGAAGTGTTAGATAGCTATGCGCATGGGACTTAAGACTTTGCAAACGAAAACGACGAAGAAAAAGGAAACGTAGTCTTAATTAAGGGGGACGAGTAGTGATGAAATACAGGACAAGGGAGAATGGATGAGGAGTAGGCTAAAAATGAAGAGTGGATGATGGGGGAAGAGAAGGTAGGAAGAAAGGATCGATGACAAGGAAAGAGCTTTTGAGGAATTAGATGTGAAGTTCTTGTACGTGGAGTGTAACGAAATGACGGGATGGCGATGATAAAACACGATATAGGTTACAAGACATTACGTAGGGGCGTATTAATAAGCCTTTCACCGCCCAAGCACACATATTTGACAAGGCTTTCGTAGGAGTTTTGAGCATTTCCTGGGATAGTTCAATGACACTGGTGGTAGTTTGATCCTTTATCTGTACTATGAACCCTAAAAAACACTCATTAGAACCCGACTGATATCCTTTTCGGCCTTTGGAAGTAGTTGACATGAATGGTGAAATCGTCTAAAAATACCAACCTACAAGTTCGGGTAAAATTTCGGCGCCCAAGAACACATACATTTGTCAAGTCTTTCATAAGAGATTTGGGCATTTCCATGGGTAGTAGTAATATATGGTCCTCGTGGTGGTAGTTTGACAATGTTCCTGTATTCTCAGCGTGGACAAAACACTCCTGAGAATCCGATTAACCTTCTCCTCGGTCTTTGGAAGAGTAAGAGATGAGAGGCGGAAACGTTTGAAGTCAGAAGTCTCAAACGTTTTCGCCTCTGACATTAACGTTTTATAGTTTCAAATGCCGAAAAGCAGGCTAATCTTGTTCTCAAGAGTGTGTTTTCACGTTCATGGTACAGAACCTTTGTCAAACTACCACCAGGGGCATACAACTACCCATGGAAGTGCCCACAACTCCTACGAAAGCCTTGTTATAGGTGGGTGTTTGGACGGCGAAATACTTACTTAATAATGACCCTCAAAACAGACCTACGAGTTTGGGTGAAGGAAAGTCTGGGTGTTGGGTGTGGCCGGGTGACGGGATGACGGTGCAGTGAGGGTGGGTGACAGGGATGAATGATGAAGGGTGACGGTGAAGGAGGGTGCGGACCTGCAGTGACTGACGGATGAGGGCTGAGGGATGGGGGGCTTAGACGGCTACAAGAGTGATGGGTGATGGAGGCGAGAGGTAGAGGTAGAGGAGAAGACATCAACTACTTCTATGCTAAGACCGTCTTGCCCTATATAAGAAACTCCAAAGATATTACCATGCCTAAAAGTGATTCCTAGCCACGTCTGTCTCAGCCTAAGATGTGTTTATAAGCTCTGGTCAAGGTAAGGGGAGAAGAGGGGTCAGTCATTTCGAGGCTAAAACTACCCTGAGGAAAACTCCTAAGATGCCTCCCCGCCTAAGAGTGAATCCTAGCCACGTCTGTCCCAATCTAAGATGTGTTTATAAGCTCTGGTCAAGGTAAGGGGAGAGGAGGGGTCAGTCATTTCGAGGCTAAAACCACCCTGAGGAAAACTCCTAAGATGCTTCCCCGCCTAAGAGTGATTCCTAGCCACGTCTGTCCCAACCTAAGATGTGTTTATAAGCTCTGGCCAAGGTTATAGGGAAGAAGAAGGTTAGTCACTTCTGTTAAAACCGCCATAAGAGTCTTTCGCCCTTTATAAGAAACTCCTAAGATGCTTTCCCATCTAAGAGTGAATCCTAGCCACTTCTGTCCCAACCTAAGATTTGTTTACAAGTTCTGGCCAAGGTTAGGGAAGGAGGGGGTCAGTCCTTTCTATGTTAAAACCGTCCTAAGAGTCTTTAACCCTATAAGAAATTCCGAAGATGCTTCTCCGCCTAAGAGTGATTCCTAGATGCGTCTGTCGTAACCCAAGATTTGTTTACAAGCGCCGGCCAAGGTTAGGTTAGGTTAAGGCAGGGACGGATGGCAGAAGGTTGAGGAAAGATGATACGGAAGGTGGAGGAGGAGGAGGGTGAGAGAGGGAAGCAGATGGAGAAAAGGACGGAGGGAGAGGGCGAGGAAGAGGAGGGTGAGGGAGGGAGGGACAGGTAAGAAAGATGACAAAAAGGTGAACAAAGGTGATGCGGGTTTGAAGGGTGAATAAACCGCTCACGTATCAAAACTAATCATAAACTTAAACCGCATAACTACACTCTTATACTGTTTAGTGTTTTCTCTCCCTCCCACAATGACTTCCTCACTACGCCACTTCCTAGTCTTGCTTTACCTTTGAGTAGGAGAAAACGGGGCAATACAGACACGAGGAAGAGGATGAGGAATACGGAACTTTATATCAAGGTGAGAGAGGAACAGGAAAAGATGTCAAAAAGGTGTGTAAAAGGAGATGATGAAAAGGGATGATGAGGACAGGGGGAAAAGGATGAGGAATATCTCACTTCAGAAATCAAGGTGAGGGACAGGTAAAGGCGATATCGAAAAGGCGAATAAAAAGAGATGATGAAATAGGAGATTATGGGAACAGGAGGAAGAGGATAAGGAGGTGGAGAGACGGACAAGTATGAATGATGTTAGAAAGGCGAAGAAAAGAGATGACGAAAAGGGATGATAGGAGGAGGAGGAAAGACGAAGAAAAGAGGATGAAGATGGGAGCAGGAGGAAAAGGAAGAAAAATACCTATAACTTAAAATCAAGGTAAGGGAGGAACAGGTAAAGATATTGTCAAGAAATCGATGAAATAACATGATGAAAAGAGGAAAAGGATGAGAAACGCCTAACCAAATATATATCAAAGGAGAAAAAAGTAAAGATGATGATGGAAAAGCGAAAAAAAGACATGATAAAAAAAGAGATGATGGGGACAGGAGGAAGAGGATGAGAAAAGACGAAGAAAAGAGATGATGAAAAAAAGGATGAAAATTGGAGGAGAAGAGGAATAGAAAGAAAAATAACTAACTTCATATAGCAATGGGAGGAAAGGAACAAGTTAGAATGATATCAGAAAGGCAAAGAAAAATGATGATGAAAAAGGGCAAAGAGAATGAAGAAGGAGAAAGAAGGATAAGTAAGAAAAATGTCAGAAAGCGAAAAAAAAAGATAAAAAAGGGAATGAAAAGGACAGGGGAAAGAGGGAAGAGAGAGGAAAAGGAGAGGAAGAAGAGGAAGGGAATGCGATATCTTCGTGCCAAGGTGGAGGTGAGGGACAGGAAGGAAGAGTGATGACGGAAGAGTGAACAGAGATGAGTAAGATGAGTCGGTGACGTGGGTGAGAGGGGGTTAGGCTCTATCAGTCATCTGGGTCTAGTGGTCCACAGGAATGTTGATCGTCGTCGAACACACACACACACACACACACACACACACACACACACACACACACACACACACACACGGTTGAGAGATGCCTGTGCTGTGTATGTATGTGTTATGGTCAGTCCTTTTAGCTTCCTATGGGTGTCAGCGTGATGGAGGATGAGAGGGCAAGAGGGAAGGATATAGGGAGGAAAGGACGTAGGTAGGGAGGAAGAGAAGGAAGTAGGAATGGAATGAAGGAGAGAGGGAAGAATGCTGGGGAAAGGAAAGGAAAGGAGGGAGGGAAAGAACGAAAAAGAGAAGGGAAAGAGGGAAGGAATGTAAGCATGGAGGGAGGAAAGGAAGTATGATGGTGGAAAGAGGGAAAGGAATGAAGGAGAGAGGGAATTAAGAACGGTGGCGAAAGGAAAGGAAAGGAGGGAGGGAAAGAAGGAAAAAGAGAAGAGAAAGAGGGAAGGAATGTAAGTATGGAGGGAGGAAAGGAAGTATGATGGTGGAAAGAGGAAGGAAATGAAGGAGAGAGGGAAGAATGCTGACACTAGGAAAGAAAAAAATGAAAAAGGTGAACACGAGAGATGGAGAAATGTACTGGGATGTAGAAAGAGAAGGAAAGGAAGGAAGGAAGGAAGTAGGGATGGCAAAGGGAGGAAGGAAAGAGGAGAGAATCAGAATGAAGTAGATAGAGATAAGGGAGGAAAGAAAGAAGGGAGGGAGGGATGCAAGGAGAATAAAATACGGATGGTGAAAGAAGCGAGGTAGAAAGTAAAGAAAAGAAGGATGAGAAGGAACCCGGGTGAGTGAAGAAAGAAAGAAAGACAGATATGGAAGGATGGAGGGAAGGAGACAAATAGGTAAGGAAGTAGGGATGGCGTAGAAAGCAAGGGAGAAAGGAAAGGAGGCGGAAAGGGGAGGAAGGGAGGCTGGGAGGCTGGCTGGAGATGAAGAAGATGGATGTGATTTGGAGCAGAACACACCTCGCTGTAACACGCTCCCGCAAAGCACTTCTCAACGCACTCTTCGGCTCTTTGCGGTTCGGCGTGCATCTTCGCGGTTCTTGTGGGGTCTCGGCATTACTTCTTCCCGCCAGCCGTATAGTAGCTACACACGCTGAGTGGTTGGTATTGTTAAACGCTTCCACCTGCCACATCAACTACTTCCAAGGGCCAAAAAGGAGATCAACGGAATTTTAACGACTGTGTAAAATTTTAGGTTCATGGTACAGAAGGGTCAGTCTACCACCAGGGTCATAAAACTACCCAAGGAAATGACCCAAACTCTCATGAAAGCCTCGTCAAATAGGTGAGATTGGGCACAAGAATGTTTAAAAATATAGCCTATAGACTTGTGAACATGGAGATGCGGTTTTTTTTTGTGTGTGTCGTGTTGGGGGATGTGATTTTAGAAATGATCCTGTTTTAGGGATTTCATACTCTTAAATTAATTGTTTATTTTTCGTGTTAGATTATGTGGTTTTAGGAATGATCTTGTTTTAGGGATTTCTTATTCTTAAATTAATTGTTTATTTTTCGTGTTAGATTATGTGGTTTTAGGAATGATCTTGTTTTAGGGATTTCTTATTCTTAAATTAATTGTTTATTTTTCGTGTTAGATTATGTGGTTTTAGGAATGATCTTGTTTTAGGGATTTCTTATTCTTTAGTTACTTGTTTATTTTTCGTGTTAGATTATGTGATTTTAGGAATGATCTTGTTTTAGGGATTTCATATTCTTAAATTAATTGTTTATTTTTCGTGTTAGATTATGTGGTTTTAGGAATGATCTTGTTTTAGGGATTTCTTATTCTTTAGTTACTTGTTTATTTTTCGTGTTAGATTATGTGATTTTAGGAATGGTCTTGTTTTAGGGATTTCTTATTCTTTAGTTACTTGTTTATTTTTCGTGTTAGATTATGTGATTTTAGGACTTGTTTTAGGAATTTCACATTCTGAGTTGCCTTTTATTGTTTGCTTTAAAAAGTGACTGAAAGGAAAATATATAAGGAGGAGGGGGAGGAAGAGGAGGAAGAAGAAGGAGGACGGGAGGGATAGAAAAGGAAGAGTTAAAACAAAAACAAAAAAGGAAATATGGTACCCTAGAATACTGATAAAAAAAACAAAAAAAAAACACTCATGTCACAAGCTCTCCCTTTCAAGACCCATTACCATGACGACATTTCCGACAGTATCAATCAGCGAGACACAAGGAAATATGATACCCTAGAATACTAATAAAAAAAAAAAATAAATAAAAAAATAAAAACACGCATATCACAAGCTCTCCCTTTCAAGACCCATTACCTTGACGACCTTTCCGACAGTATTAATCAGCGAGACACAAGGAAATATGATACCCTAGAATACTAACAAAAAATGAAAGAAAAAAAAAACACGCATCTCACAAGCTCTCCTTTTCTAGACCATTACCTTGACATTTCCGACAATATCAATCAGCGAGACACCTTTCCCTACAATTACTCTACAAACTACCTTTCCTGTTTAAATTATGACTGCAGCCAACGTATTAGCTTTCTTTCTGTTAGTAAATCAATAGGACAATCACGAGTGACTGCTGTAAGTGGGTAACCGGAAGGGCCTTGAGAGGTGATTCGGCCCAGACCTTCAATGCTTACTTCTTCATTTTTTTTCTTCCCATACCACAGAGGAGTAAGGTCATTCAGGAGACTCTTCGTTTTTACTCTTTTTATCGATGATCCTGTTATTTGTATACATATTTTTTTTCATCTTTTTAATGTGTGGGGAGAAATATTTATCATTATCATTATTATTATTATTATTATTATTATTATTATTATTACTACTACTACTACTACTACCACCACCACCACTACTACTACTACCACTACTACTATTACTACTACTACTACTTCTACTTCTAAAACTATACTATAAACATAAAATATATCACTTAACTTCTAAACATGCAAGTAAATTACAATGCACAGAGAAATCAAAGAAGCAAACGTACTTACCAAATCAACACACACACACACACACACACACACACACACACACACACACACACCTCTTTACTACTTACCATACTTACTAAGAGTCCCATACTTTACCTCTGCACCTCACCTGAGAGAATGGACTGTCTCTTCTGACCTTCCATGTCCAGCTAAGTGAACTAACCCACTGAGGTCATCGTTACCAGACTGTCGTACTTAGCCTCTTATGTTTACCGATTTCCGACCTAAAAACTGTTTCCTCCACCCCCAAAACTGGCTTCATATAAAATCATCGAGAAAATGGTTAATTATTGGTGTTTCTTGACAATTGTTATGGAACAGAAACCGGTAAATACGATGCTCTGAGTACGATAATCTGGCAACGCTGACTGAGGTACAATGAAGTTCTTATTTTGTACTCCATACCGAACCTGACTTACCGCGAGCTATCCTAACCTAACCTAAGCTAACGTAACTCAGTGTGTCTATGGTTTCTCTCTGTTATTTCGTCTTACGCATAAATTTGAGGCTTCGTATTAATCGGTATTCATCTCTATACCTTATCGAAACAAACCTGACCTACCTAAACTTATGTAACTTATTGTATCTATGGTTTCTGCCTCTTATTGCATATATATGAGGCTATACGTATTTTATTATTATTATCTCTCAACCTTACCCAACCAAACCTGACCTACCCCAAGCTATATTAATCTAACCTAACCATATGTAACTTATTGTGTCTATGGTTTCTGTTTCTTATCGCATATATATGAGGCTATACGCATTTCCTTCTTGTTATCTCTAAATCTTACTTAACCAAACCTGACCTGCGCCAAGCTATATTAATCTAACCTAACCATATGTAACTTATTGTGTCTATGGTTTGTGTCTCTTATCGCATATATATGAGGCTATACGTATTTCCTTCTTGTTATCTCTAAATCTTTCTTAACCAAACCTGACCTGCGCCAAGCTATATTAATCTAACCTAACCATATGTAACTTATTGTGTCTATGGTTTCTGTTTCTTATCGCATATATATGAGGCTATACGTATTTCCTTCTTGTTATCTCTAAATCTTTCTTAACCAAACCTGACCTGCGCCAAGCTATATTAATCTAACCTAACCATATGTAACTTATTGTGTCTATGGTTTCTGTTTCTTATCGCATATATATGAGGCTATACGTATTTCCTTCTTGTTATCTCTAAATCTTACTTAACCAAACCTGACCTGCGACAAGCTATAACCTAACCATATGTAACTTATTGTGTCTATGGTTTCTGTTTCTTATTGCATATATATGAGGCTATACGTATTTCCTTCTTGTTATCTCTAAATCTTACTTAACCAAACCTGACCTGCCCCAAGCTATATTAATCTAACCTAACCATACGTACCTTATTGTGTCTATGGTTTCTGTTTCTTATCGCATATATATGAGGCTATACGTATTTCCTTCTTGTTATCTCTAAATCTTTCTTAACCAAACCTGACCTACCTCAAGCTATATTAATCTAACCTAACCATACGTACCTTATTGTGTCTATGGTTTCTGTTTCTTATCGCATATATATGAGGCTATACGTATTTCCTTCTTGTTATCTCTAAATCTTACTTAACCAAACCTGACCTGCGACAAGCTATCCTAACCATATGTAACTTATTGTGTCTATGGTTTCTGTTTCTTATCGCATATATATGAGGCTACGTATTTCCTTCCTATTATTTCTAAATCTTACCTAACCGAGCTTGACCTACCCCAAGCTATTTTAATCTAACCTAACCATACGTAACTCATTGTCTGTCTACGGTTTCTGTCTAAAGGTGCAGACTTATTTCCTTTTTATTATTACTAAACCTTTTTTTTTTTACAGTAAAGGAAGCAGCTCAAGGGCAGAGAAGTAGAAAAAAAGTCCGCTAATCTTACCTAACTAAACCTGATTTACCGCAAGCAATCCCTAACCTAACCTAACCCAAACTCAGCTCGCCTCCTCCTCCACCTCCCTAACCTAACCCAAACTCAGCTCACCTCCTCCTCCTCCTCCCTAACCTAACCCAAACTCAGCTCACCTCCTCCTCCTCCCTAACCTAACCCAAACTCAGCTCACCTCCTCCTCCTCCTCCCTAACCCAACCCAAACTCAGCTCACCTCCTCCTCCTCCTCCTCCCTAACCTAACCTAACCTAACCCAAACTCAGCTCGCCTCCTCCTCCTCCTCCCTAACCTAACCTAACCTAACCCAAACTCAGCTCGCCTCCTCCTCCTCCTCCCTAACCTAACCTAACCTAACCCAAACTCAGCTCGCCTCCTCCTCTAACCTAACCTAACCTAACCCAAACTCAGCTCGCCTCCTCCTCCTCCCCAACCTAACCTAACCTAACCTAACCTAACCCAAACTCAGCTCGCCTCCTCCTCCTCCCTAACCTAACCCAAACTCAGCTCGCCTCCTCCTCCTCCTCCCTAACCTAACCCAAACTCAGCTCGCCTCCTCCTCATCCCTAACCTAACCTAACCTAACCTAACCCAAACTCAGCTCGCCTCCTCCACCTCCCAAACCTAACCCAAACTCAGCTCGCCTCCTCCTCCACCTCCCTACTGTCACCCAAATTCAGCTCAGCCTGCCTCCTCCCCCATCCCAACCTAACCTAAAACCTAACCACCCAAACTCAGCTCTCTCCTCCTCCTCCCTTGTCGACGCCCAACCCAGCTCACCTAACCTCACCTCGCCTCCTCCTCCCTAACCTATCCTAACCTAACCTAATCTAACCTAACCCAAACTCAGCTCGCCTCCTCCTCCTCCTCCCTCCCACCTTGATACCCCGACCCTGATACACCTGACTCACGCTCACATCTCAGCCCGGGATCACGACGTTGCTTGGGAACTTAACCCTTCTCAACTTTCACGGCTTTCCGACTTTGCCACAGCGGTTAACTTTTTTATCTCTATGACATCCAATACTTAAAAACATGGTCACTCAATTTACGAACGTCCCCCATGATCATAAAAGAGGAAGTAATAGGAATCCTGCTTTTTCGATTAACGTAAGCTATGGGTAAAGCTACGGAAATGAGCACTGAGGTCACGCGTAGTTATAGTATATGCTCCCTTAATAAAATAATAAGATACATGTAATAAAACAATGACTCTAATGTGTAATAATATAGTTTTCGGTAGCCACAGTGAATTGAGAGAGAGAGAGAGAGAGAGAGAGAGAGAGAGAGAGAGAGAGAGAGAGAGAGAGAGAGAGAGAGAGAGAGAGAGAATCTTCCTCCATACTATATTTACCCTCCGAGTTTTTCTTCTCTCTTTTTTTTCCTTCATTCCTTCACCGTGACTTGGCCGGTCTTTAGCCTCGCAACAGACAGGCCTACCACGCATAGCTATCCTCTCTATCATTATTATTAAGCCATAACACGCGTTGATGCTAAGAAACGGAGGAATATTATAATGCAGTTCCCCCAACAACATAATAGTACATAGCAATAATAATCTAGACCCCAAAATAATAACATAACTACCAGAGCCGAAATGAAGTTAGGTCGCCGGAAATATTCAACAGCGTTACTATTATTAGGTCAGTAAACGCGTTGATCCTTAAAAATAAGAAACGGAACTTATTAAATGTACAGTCAAATCAAAATAGCAAATCCCGCCCGTAGAGTTACATGTATGCGAGAGCCGAAATCGGGTTAGTCGTCGAAGATACTACTGTGCCGAATTCTCTTATACTTCATTCTTACCCGACTTCCTGACACTCCTGACACTATAATATTCGGCCTTAAAAATGAAATATCGTCTATATCACTGCCATACTTGCTGACACTATGACAGTAAATTTGACGTTAAGAAAAACCGCTGTCTTCATTTGACGTAACATTTGACGTATTGAAAAACGAATGCTACCAATGTCTTGCTTAGGAAGTTCAGTGCATCGTATAAGAGAAAATTCGTAAAAGTAAATGTAAACGGAAATATACGAAAATGAGGGTTAATTAAGGAAAAAAAGTGAGTTATTATTTTTTCTCCCATTTCTACGGATTCAACTTCTCTCTGTTTACATGTTTGTGAGTGTGTAGAGTAAATCGTTAAGCATCGTCCCTGAATCTTTTTTGCATACGTACTTTTCTAATTTTCTTTGGTATGTCTTGAGCGCCGTGATCCCAAACCCAGACAGAGCATGAAATAAAATGAAAACGATCGGAAATAACAATAACACTGCATCACCTCTCAAGTTTTCGCTCATTCGCGTTTCTTTCGTTCGGAAGGTGGCATGTACATATTTTAGGGGGGGGGGTAGCTGTATTGTACCTACCTCCTTGCCTACCTACCTGCTTGTTTACCTATATACCACTACTGCTGCCTACTCACTTATCTACATACCTTCATATCTACCTATCTACGTACTTACCTACCTACCTATTTGCTTCTACTGCTACTACTGTTCTTATGATGGGAAGTTTACTACAATAACTTATAAGACCAAAAGGCTTTATGTGACTGCTCTTTCTTGTTACTGTGGCCATTTGTACGCACTAGAATATGTCCGCCAATGTGTACTCAACCATTCCAATTAGTACGCATATCAGGAGAAACAAATAAATGCTTCGATGAAAAATTTAGCTGCGGTGTTACAGAGGAGGAAATTAACTTGGGCAGGTCATGCCATCCGTAGAGTTGATAACAGATAAACAACTAAAGCAACAGAGCCGAAATTTAGTCAACACAGAAAAAGAGCCAGGGGGATAAATAGTGTAGAATAGTAAAGGGATTAAGAGCAAGAAATGGACTTCGGGAGGTCATATCATGCGTGGAGATGATAACAGATAAACAACCAAAGTAATAGACCCGAAATTTAGTCAACACAGAAAAAGAACGAGGAGGATAAATACTGTAGAATAGTAAATGGATTAAGAGCATGAAATGGACTTCGGGAGGCCATATCATGCGCAGAGCTGATCATATAGAGACAAACCAAGTGACAGAACTAAAATTTATAGAAGTCAGGCCAGGAAGAGAACAAGGTTGAGAGAGAATATATGATAGTATTGGGATTAAGAATAGGACATGAAACTATTATGCATATAGCTGAAAATATAGACAGACAACCAAAAGTAAAAGTCAGGAGAGACATTCAGAGAACCAGGTGGAGAGATGTAATTAGCCTATTAGAGCATTTACCGGAGCAGGAGAGCGTAGGCGTACACAAACATCAGACGGGGGTAAAGAGAGAACTTTGGAAAATGGCCTATAATGATGATGATGATGAAGGGAAAGTTAGGAAGGAGAGAGAGGCTGCGCGGAAAAGAGGCTGCAGGAGTCACAAGTTTAAGAGACCCTGGGTAAATACTTTTTTTCGCAGCTGTACAAAAAAGCCGAATACGTCTCAATTGAAGAACTCTGATAATGGAGGGGGAGGTGAAGGAGAAATAGAAAAATAGAGAAAAAGAGACATGCCAAGCGGAAAGAGGCGACGAGATTCAAAAGTTAAGAGAGAACCGAACCTGTGTAGATACTTTTTATTGCAGCGGTGCAAAGAGTCAAAATACGTCCCAATGAACTCTGATGATGGAAGGAGTGTGAGAAAGAGAGACAGAGGGAGAGAGGCAACGCGGTAAAAAGGCTATGCGAGTCACAAGTTAAGAAAGAACCGAACTTTTTTTTTTTTTTTTTTTTTAAGGAGAGGGGACACAAGGCAAAAAAAATAAAATAATAATATAATAAAAATAAAAACTCAAGCTCTAAAAAAGAAAAAAAAAGAAAAGTCAATTTCGGGAGGAATTTCGGGAGGAAGGTGTCTCTCTTCCTTCATTGGGTAGATACTTTTTAGCGCAGCTGTATATAGAAGAGAAATACGTCCCAGTCAATTAATTCTGATGATGGCGAGAAAAAAGAGAGAGAAAAAGTCATGCCGAGCGGAAGTAGGCTAAACCATGTCACAACAAATAAAGAGAGAACCGAACCTGTGTAGATACTTTTTAACGCAGCTGTACAAAACGCCGAAATACCTCCCAATGAAGACTAATAATGGAGGAGGAATGAGAGAGAGAAAAAGAGGGAGAGACGCCGCGCGGAAAAAAAGGCTATACGGGAGTCACAACAAGCTAAGAGACAACCTGGGTAGATACTTTTTAGCGCAGGTGTACAAAACGCCGAATTACGTCCTATAGTGAACATCCTCCTTTACCTGATGCAAGTGAAAAGCCAAGACGGGGAGAAGCGGCTGACCTGCACTGCCCTCCCCTGAGTGACCTTGTGGGGCCGACCATGCGCGGGGCTGGGGGCGGGCACTGACCTGGGGGACGTGGACTTGCGGTCAGGGGCGTCCAGAGCGGGGCTGTCTGCGGGCGGGGAGCTGCGGTCAGGCTTGCGGCGACCTGATCTGTGGGCGGGAGAAGAGAGAAGGAGATGAGACGTGGGTGTGAGTGTGCATGGGAGGGATGATAAAAAGAAGAAGTAGAAGAAAAAATATGGATATGGGTGAGCATGGGAAGGATGGTAAGAAGAAGAAAGAGAAAAAGAAGAAGAAGAAGAAGACGAAGAAAAAGAAGATGAAGAAGAAAAGGTGTGAGTGGGGGTAAAAAGGACAGTAAGCAGAAAAAAATGTACCCGGAAGAAAATATTTAGTATAAGACAGTAATATGAAATTCTATCCGAGTAAAAATTTGAGTCTGACTTAAAGTAATTGGTAGCACTGGATATTGTTGTTATTATTATTATTATTATTATTATTATTATTATTATTATTATTATTATTATTATTATTGTTTCCTTTTCCTGCTTCATTCTCCTTCCTCCCTTCGCTTTCCTCTCCTTATTCCTCCTTTCTTTTACATTCTTCTCTTTCCTTCTCTGGTTCTTTCATTCTCCTCCTCTTTCTACTTCCTTCAAATTCGTTTCTTCGTCCTTCTTTGCTTCTCTGTTCCTTCCCCTTCTCTTCCTTCCTTCCTTCTTCTTTTAACTTTCCCAACTTCTCCCTCTTCCTCTTCCTTTTCCTACTTCCTCCCTTCGCTCTACCCTACCCTCTCCTCCCTCTTCCTCCATGCACCCTTCTCCTCCTCCCTTTCTCTGCTCCTCCATTCACTCTTCTCCTAACTTCCTTAACTCTTTCTCCCTTACCAGGAAAACAACGATGGAAGATGACAAGGGACGCAAGATAGATAGTAGTAGAGGATAGTGGTTGAGGACTTTGAGAAGATGAGGGAAGTTAGTCAGAGGAGAGAAGTTGAGGAGAATGGATGACTACTACTACTACTACTACTACTACTACGACTATTCCTTTTCTTCTTCTTCTTCTTCTTCTTCTTCTTCTTCTAAACAAACGCTATATGCACCGAGAAGTTTAAATTACGAACTCAAATACGACACACTGCAAAAAGTGGAAGAAAAACAAGGTAAAAAAAGTTAATGGAGAGAGAGAGAGAGAGAGAGAGAGAGAGAGAGAGAGAGAGAACCAACAAAGCTACGATAATATTCAAAAGATGATATCGTAAAAACAACAACCGTGACTAGACAGCTTTTAGGGGCGTTAGATAGGCGTGTGTGTGTGTGTGTGTGTGTGTGTGTGTGTGTGTGTGTGTGTGTGTGTGTGCATGGTTTCCTTTCATTCAGGTGTGCTCAACTCAATTACCTGGCCGCCGTATCAACACACTCCGCAATAAAAATGAAATGTAAAATAAACACAAAAAAAGAAATGAAAGGCGAAATACTGGATGAGAAAAAAAAGTGAGACGTCAAACAGCTGACAATCGTTCGCACAAATTAAAATGTTGACACAGCTGACCACCACTCCCACCGAAATAAAATAATTGTTGTTGTTGTTTTTGTTGTTGTTACTGCTGCCACAACTTCAACATTAATATAAAAAGGATGAAAAGAAAAGACAAAGAGATGGTTACAATGACTACTACTACTACTACTACTACTACTATTACTACTACTATTACTACTACTACTACTACTACTATACTACTACAACTACCACTTTCATTACATATATCACTACTTCTACTTCTTCTTCCACTACTACTACTACTACTACTACTACTACTACAATTATTTACTACTTCTAAACCACAAAAGAATGTATATGTGAGAGAGAGAGAGAGCGTGTGTCTGTCTAATTGTCCGTCCCTCTGTCTGTCTATGCGTGCACCAACAAATATTATTAATTAAAACACAAAAAAACATAGCCCCGTCTATAGCCAAAGGACAAACGAGCCAATATAATCCTTTCATGCCGCAATAATTCCCGGCCGCGGCGCGTAACGATGACAATAAAGGCGGCTAAAACAACGCCCAATTTACGTTTATCTCCGCCCGTTTGCATGAGGCGTGGGTGTATAGTGCTTGGGGAGACCGCCGGAACCGTTCCCACGTTTTCTTTCGTCCCCCGTGGCGCGAGCATGGGCAAGTAGCGCCCATTTTCTGTTATTCTTCCGTTTTCTTCCGTCTCCCCTCCTCCCCCCTGGCCCTGGCGCGATTGTAGGCAAGTACACTCCCATTTTCTCTTAATCTTCCGTTTTCTTCCATCCCACCCCCCTTGGAAAGAAGCGTAGGAGAGTAGCATCCATTTACAATTATTCTTCCGTCTCCCGCCCAGTGTAAGCAAGTAGTTCTCATATTCAGTTATTCTTCAGTTTTCTTCAGTTAACCTTCCCCCATAGTATAGAGTAGGCAAGTAGGTTCCCATTTTCTGTTATTCTTCCGTTTTCTTCAGTCAACCTTCCCCCATAGTACAGTGTAGATAAGTAGGTTCCCATTTTCTGTTATTCTTCCGTTTCACCCTCAGGCGCAAGCGAAGGCAAGTAGTTACCCATTTTCTTTGTTACTCTGGTTCATCGCATCCCAGTTTCTTTTGTTTCTGTGGCTACGTTTTCTTTCACACCGATAGCCTAGTACCCCAGCATGAGCGCAGACAAGTACATACCCATTTTCTTTTATTCTGGTTCACCGTATCCCAGTTTCTTCGGGGCAGGTAAAATTTTCTGTGGCTACGTTTTCTTTCACACCGAGAGCCTATAACAGTACCCCCAGCTGAGCGTAGGCAAGTACTTACCCATTTTCTCTATTATTCTGGTTCACCGCTTCCCACTTTCTTAGAGGTAGGCAAATGTTTGTGTAGCTACGTTCTCTTCTCAGACCGAAAGCCTATTATAGTCTGTCTTACCTGATCCAATCTTATTTCGTCTTGAGGATCGATTTCCAGTGAGCTTATTCGTTTTCTCTCTTCTTCCTCCTTGCATCCTTCTCTTCCCTCTCTGGTTCCATTTTTTCTTCCTTTTTCATCTTCCTCCCTTTGTCTTCCTCTTCTCCCTACTCTCCCCTCCTCCCTTCCGTCCTCTTCCTCCCTCTTTCTCCTTCCTTCACTCTTCTCTACTTCCCTGCCCCTTCTCTCTTCCTATCTTCTTTTCCTTCTTTTCCTACTTCTCCCTTCTTCTTATCCTCCTCCTCCTTTCACTCTTCATCTTCCATTCCCAAACCTACTTCTCATTTTCCTGCTTCCTCATCCTCCTTCATTACTGCCCTTTTCTTTTTTGCCCATTCCATCTTCTTTCCCCTTGTTTTCCCTCCTCTTCCGCCTTCTTTCCCTTTACTAATATTCCCAAACCTATTTCTTTTATTTATTCCTTTTCCTGTTTCTTCATTTCATTTACTTTACTGTCTTCTTTTTTTCCTTTTCCTCTTCTCCCTCTATTCCTCCTCTTTCCCTTTATTTTGCCACTTTTTCCTCCTCCTTTTCCTCTTCTCCTCCCATTCCAAAACCTACTTCTCTGTTCCGCTTTTTGCTTTCTCCTTTCACTTTAACGTTCTGTCTTTTTTTATCCTTTTTCTTTTTCCTCCTCTTTCCTCCTTTCACTTATTTTACCGTCCTTTATATTTTTTTTCCATCCCTTCTCTTCCTCTCTTCCTCCTCCTTCCCCTTTAAGCCCAATCTCCAATCACGTGTCGGAAATGAGGTGTATTGAAGTGACGTGTGTGTGTGTGTGTGTGTGTGTGTGTGTGTGTGTGTGTGAAAGGAGATTGGAATTATAGCGTGTGATCTACAAAACCACGATCTCTCTCTCTCTCTCTCTCTCTCTCTCTCTCTCTCTCTCTCTCTCTCTCTCTCTCTCTCTCTCTCTCTCTCTCTCCGGGTAAACTGACCAGCCAAGTTTGAACAATCGGGTCTGTGTGGTTTGTATTTCCATGTAAATTCTCTCTCTCTCTCTCTCTCTCTCTCTCTCTCTCTCTCTCTCTCTCTCTCTCTCTCTCCTTCCCTGGTTCATTTTCTCTCCTCCTTTTCCTTTTCCTTCTTTCTCCCTCGCTCTTTTCTGCCCTTCCCGCTCTTCCTCTTCTTCCTTTTCCTCTTTCCCCCTTCCTTCCTCCCTTCATCTTTCTCTTCCCTTCCTGGTTCCCTTTCTTTTTCTTTTGTTTTTCCTCCCTCCCTTTTCTCTTCTCGTACTCCTCTCTCTCTCTCTCTCTCTCTCTCTCTCTCTCTCTCGCTCTCTCTCTCTCTCTCTCTCTCTCTCTCTCTCTCTCTCTCTCTCTCTCTCTCTCTCTCTCTCATAGTAAATTTTAAATCCAGCTTTTCTGATATAGGCCTACACATTTATCACTGCCCGACGCTATCAATTAAGCAGATCATTATTTATTTATTAACTCACCTTTACTCATCCCTCCCTTTATCATCCATGTCTTCCTAACCCATCTTTACTTACCTTGTTCCTTCTCCTTTATTTTACTCCTTTACCACGGAGCTCAAATCTTCTCTTTCCAATTATGTCTTACTTCATTCCTTCTATTCTTCTTTCTTCCCTTTCTTTTTACTCATCCCTCCCTTTATCATCCACGTCTTCCTTATCCTTCTTTACTTATCTTGTAACTCCTACTTTATTTACTCCTTTGCAACGGAGCCCAAATTCTCCTTCTTCTTCTTCTTCCTTCATTCTTTCTATTCTTCTTTCTTTCCTCTCTTCCTTTACTTATTTCTTGCTTCCTTCCATTTTTCCTTCCTCCTTGATCACCCCTTCTTATCCTTCCTTCCTTCCTTTACTTTATTTCTTGGTCTCTTCCACGTCTGTTTTGTGTCTCCCTTCCTCCTTGATCACCATTTGTTATCCTTCCTTCCTTCCTTCCTTTACTTCATCCCTTGCTCCCTTCCACGTTTGCTTTTTGTCTCCCTTCCTCCTTGATCACCCCTTCTTATCCTTCCTTCCTTCCTTCCTTTACTTTATTTCTTGGTCTCTTCCACGTCTGTTTTGTATCTCCCTTCCTCCTTGATCACTCACTATTATCCTTCCTTCTTCCCTCCTTCTCTCCCTCCTTCCTTCCTATCTTTCTCTCCACTTTTCATTACTCTTTTCTCTCTATATATATATGAATGTATTCACTACTAATTCTCCCTTCTCTTCAGTGTATTTGGACTATAGATTCAGTAACGTACTATAGATTTTGTTTACTCTTTCGTCTCTTCTTCCTACACTGTTTAATGATAATAACACCTACCAGCGTTGCCATATTATCGTACTCACCGCATTACACTATCGTAGTTCTGACCGATAACTATAGCAAAAACAAACCAACAGGCATCAACAAATATCAGTTTTATCGCTAATTTTAACTTTCTATCGCTGTTTGTGTAGGTACGAGAGTTTGTGGCTTAAAAATGTTAAATACAATGTTCAGTACGATAATTTGGCGACGCTGATACCTACCTATACTTACCAACGTTGCCAGATGGTCGCACTTAGGAGCCTCTGTTTGACGATTTACGCGATTTTTAACCACAAACCGTCACCCTATGCAGACAACCATATTTATTTATAGTTATTGCTATAAAACATAACTCCTAGTGATCTTTATTTACATATTTATGGGTCAGTAACTGGATAACGGCAAGCTGGCATCGCTGCTAACTAGGTACCTAACTATCGACCTACCTAACTACCAAACTATACATCTACCTATCTACCTACCTAACTACCTACATATTTACTCTTTCTGGGGTCAAAAGTGCTGCCTGGCTCGGGGGAGGATTCAACAACACCACAACAAAACATTCATCAAAACATTTTCACATTGTTAGGTCACAAAAAAACAAAGTCGTAAATATTTATATGAAAAAATGTTTTCTCTTTTTCAAACGCATTTTTATTTTTTTCTTTCGTTTTTTCACTAATTGATACGTATGTCGAAGAATTTTTATTTGGAGAGAGAGAGAGAGAGAGAGAGAGAGATGTGATCGTGGTGAATTTAGTATGATTGCAGTAGTAGTAGTAGTAGTAGTAGTAGTAGTAGCAGTAGTAGTAGTAGTAGTAGCAGAGACCATCATCAAGATTAATATTGGTGTAATAAGGAAATGAGGAGGAGGAGGAGGAGGAGGAGGAGGAGGAGGAGGAGAGTAGAAAGAGGAGGAGGCGATGTAGTCGATGAAATCTATGGACTAAACACGCCTCCTCTCTCTCTCTCTCTCTCTCTCTCTCTCTCTCTCTCTCTCTCTCTCTCTCTCTCTCTCTCTCTCTCTCTCTCTCTCTCTCTGTCTCTCTTCAGGTGTGGGGTGCAATCAAACGTGCATTTAAAGCGCACACACTTGTCCCCTCCACACACACACACACACACACACACACACACACACACACACACACACACACACACACACACACACACACACACGGGATTAAAGGCAAGAGAGGGATGGCTTTAAATTTACACTTGAATCAGTTGTTTTAAAGAGAAATGCTACTACTACTACTACTACTACTACTACTACTACTGCGACTACTACTACTACTACTACTTCTCTTCACTCCCTTTCCCCTCCTCCTCTCTTTCTCTCTTCATTACTTTCCTTCCTTCCCTGGTTCCTTTTCTCTCCTCCTTTTCCTTTTCCTCCTTTCTCCTTTCGTTCTTTTCTACCCCTCCCGCTCCTCCTCTTCTTCCTTTTCCTCTCTCCCTCTTCCTTCCTCCCTTCATCTTTCTCTTCCCTTCCTGGCTCCCTTTCTTTCTTCCTCCCTTCGCCTTTCTCTTCATCCTGCAATTCCTTTCTTTCTCTTCCTATCTCCCATTCCTCTTTCCTTTCTTTCTCTCTTCTTTCCTCTCTTTCCTTGTTCCTTACTACTACTACTACTACTACTTCTGTGTGTGTGTGTGTGTGTGTGTGTGTGTGTGTGTGTGTGTGTGTGTGTGTGTGTGTGTGTGTGTGTACAATTTAATGAGTGTCAACAAATATCCACAACTCCATACAAGCTCCCTTTCTCTCCCTCTCCCTTCTTCCTGCACGCCCTTCCCTTTGTTATCCTCCTCCCTCCCTCCCTCCCTTCCTTCCTTCCTTCCTTCCTGCTCCCTATTACTTGTGTCCTCTTTCTGACTCCGTGTTCCTGCTTTCGTAATCTGTTTTCATTGTTTCTCTTATATTAGTTTCCCTTCGTTTCTTCCCTTCCTTTCTTTTTCATTTTCTTTCCGTATTAGTCTTTCTCTTCCTCTTTACCTTTTCTGACTCTGTGCTCATTTTTTTTTTCAAAGTTTCGTTATGTTATTCTTTCTTTCTTTCCTTTATTCCTTCCCCTATTTCTTGTTCTCTTCCTTTTTCTCTTTTTTTTAACTTTGCTTCTTCCTTCGCAACCTGTCTTTCACTTCCTCGTCATACCTTTCCTTCTTTTCTTTCGCTCCTTCCCTTTTTTTCCCTTTTCCTTCTCTTCTTTCCTTATCCCATGTTCTTCTCCCTTTCTCTTTTCTAATTGTGTTCCTGCTTTCGAAATACGTCTCTCATTATTTCTTTTGTAGATCATCGTTTTTGTTCTACTTTTCCTTTCTTCCTTCCTTCCTTCCTTCCTTCCTTCCTTCTTTCCTTCCTTCCTGTCTAATTTGCTTCCTTCCTTTCCACTATCTCTCATTCTCTCTATCTCTTTCTGTGTCTCTCTTCCTCCTTTCACTGTTTCTTTTCCCCGTTTATCTTATTTGTTTTCTTTCTCCTATGTTAAGTTAGGTCAGGTCAGGTCAGGTTTGTACAGTTGGGGGCATAGACTAAAGGTGCGCATGGCCTCGGTGTTCATCTCCGTCCCATTGGTTAGGTCACACGTGTCCCATTACTGGTTTATCTTCTCATAACGTGTCCTTCTTTACCCCATACTCATATTTCTCATCGCCAATTATTCTCTCTCTCTCTCTCTCTCTCTCTCTCTCTCTCTCTCTCTCTCTCTCTCTCTCTCTCTCTCTCTCTCTCTCTCTCTCTCTCTCTCTCTCTCTCTCTTTCTCCCTCTTCTACTTCATCTTTCATACAGTTCTTCTCTCTCTCTCTCTCTCTCTCTCTCTCTCTCTCTCTCTCTCTCTCTCTCTCTCTCTCTCTCTCTCTCTCTCTCTCTCTCTCTCTCTCTCTCTCCTTTTCTTTGCTCCTAGTCTTTCTTCCTTCCTTTTCCTTATTTCATCTCCGTAATTTCATCTCTTCTCTTTCCTATTACAATTTCTTCGTCCTCCATCGTGTAGAAAAGGAAGGGAGGGAGGGAGGAAGGAGGGAAAGAAAGAAGGGAGAAAAGTAGGAAGATATATTGGTTGGTAGAAAGGAAGGAGGAAAAGGAGAACAGAAGGAAGGAAGGCAGAAAGGAAGGAAGGAAGGAAGAAAGGAAGGAAGGAAGGAAGGAAGGAAGGAAGGAAGGAAGGAAGGAAGGAAGGAAGGAAGGTAAGGTAGGCCTCTCGTATCATTAACAGCCGTTCTCCTGCCTTCCCCCCTCTCTCTCTCTCTCTCTCTCTCTCTCTCTCTCTCTCTCTCTCTCTCTCTCTCTCTCTCTCTCTCTCTCTCTCTCTCTCTCTCTCTCTCTCTCTCGCATCCATCCATCTGTCACTTTCGCTGGTTCCTTCCCTCCTTTCCTTTCTCCCCTTCCCCTTCTTCACTCCCCCCTCCCCCTCCTACTCTTTTCAGCAGGCCCACCCTCTCTGCTCCTTCCCCTTCAGTAAGCAAAGCCTATTCTTGGTCTTCCCCCTTCCCCCTCCTCTTCCCTTACCTCCTCCTTCCCTTCTTTCTCCTTTTTTTTCTATCTTCATCTTCCTGACATTTCCTTTTTTTTCCCCTTTTTTTTTTTAGTCTCTTGATCTACTTTCCTTTCGTGTTTTGTTTTTTTTGTTGTTGTTTCTCTCTCGCCTTTTTCTTTTTCTTCAAGTTCTTCCTTTCATCACTGTCTTTCTCTCTTTCCAGTTTTTATCCCCAGTCTTCCTTTTTTTCTTTCCTTTTCCCCGTCTATCGATCTTTTTTTTTCCACCTCCCCTTTCCTTCCTTTTTCCTGCCTCGTCATTACCCCTTTCTGTAGGCCTACTCTCTTTTTTTTCTTTTCCTTTCCCTTTTTATTTATTTTTTGTCAAGTCTCAAACAGGTAATTATGAATCTTGTCTCTACTTTTTTTCTAATTACTTCTTTTCATTCTTGTTTCCCTGTTTTTGTTTCTCTCTCTCTCTCTCTCTCTCTCTCTCTCTCTCTCTCTCTCTCTCTCTCTCTCTCTCTCTCTCTCTCTCTCTCTCTCTCTCTCCTGTTACTCTTTTCCTTCCTTCCTTCCTTTTTTTATTCTCCTCTTTGTACGTTTCTTTCTTTTTCTCTCTTTTCCTTTTCCTTTCTCTTTTTTCTCTCCTTTTGTCCATTCTCAAACAGCTCATCATGAATCTTGTCTTCCCATTCTTTCTAATTACTTCTTTTCATTCATTTTCACTGTTTTTTGTATTGATTATCGCCGGTTACTTTTATTTCCTTCATTTTTTCCTTCCTCCCTTTTTTATTCTTCTCTCTGCTTTCTTTTTCCATTCGTTTTCCGCTCGTATTCCTCCCAATAGGCCTAAACTCTCTCCCCTTCACCCCTTTCCTTCTTCCTCTTATTTCAAACACCTGACCATGAATTTTTTTTAACTTTTTACTTTTAATTTTTCTTTCATTTTAATTGCCTACTCCTTATTTCCCTTTTCTCCTCCTCCTCCTCCTCCTCTTTATTCCTTACTCTTGCTCTTTTCCCTACTTTTAATTTTCCCTTTTCTTTCCCCTCGTGTTTTCTTCTCCACTCTTTCTGGTCCTATACTTTAATTTCCATCTCATTTTAGGTTCCTACTCTTCATATCCTTTTTTTTATTTTCCCATACATTATATTTCTTCCTTTTCAATCTTTTTCTGCCCTCTTTAAAGGTCCACACACACACACACACACACACACACACACACACACACACACACACACACACACACACACCTCCATAGTCTCCCCTTCTTTTTTCCCTTCCTTTTCTTCGTCCCTTCTCAAAAAAACTAACCTATTTTACCCCCTTTTCTACTTTTTTTCTTTTTTATCCAATTTTTTCTTCTTACACTTCCTTTTCCTGCTTCCTCTTCACTCATTTCTTTTTTTTCTTTTCATTCTTCATCCCTTCTCAAAAAACTAACCTACTTTAACGCCTTTTCTACTTTCTTTCTTTTTTATCCAACTTTTCTTTCTTCCACTTCCTTTCCCCGACCATATTTTCCTTCCTTCTCTTCCTTTTCATTCGCTTCTTTTCATTATTCGTCCTTTTTTAAACAGCTAGCCTACTTAGCCTGCCTATATTTTTTCCTTCTATGTCTTTTTACTGCTCTTTATCAATCTTTCTTCTTCTTCCACTTTCTTCCTTTCCATTTTCATCCTTCTTCCTTTTCATCCACTTATTTTTTCTTTAACTTTCTTTCTTCTATTTAACTTCCTTTCAATCTTCTAACTTTTTATCGCATTTCTCTCTCCATTTACTTTCTTTAACCTCTTTTCCTGCCATTCCTTATTCTTTATTTCTATGTATTTATTTATTTTTCCTCTTTGTTTACTCCACTTTATTTTCTTACCCTCCATCTTTCTTCTTCCACTTCTTTCTTTTCTCTTTCTTTATCCTCTTCCACCTTTCCACCCCTTTCTGTTCCTTTTTCCGTTTCTCTTCTCTCTCCATCTACCTTCTTCCACTTCTTTCCTCTCCTTCTTTAACCTTCTCTTCCTCTATTCCTTGTTCTTCTTTTTCTCTATTCTCTCTCCACCTACCTTCCACTTCCATTTCCTTCCTTAACCTCCTCTTCCTCTATTTCTTGTTCTTTTTCTCTCTTCTCTCTACATCCACCTTCTTCCACTTCTTCCTCTCCCTTCCTTCGCTTTCCTCTTCCTCTCTCTTTATTCCTTTCCTTCCCTGGTCTCTTATTTCCTTATCCATCCTTCTTTATTCATTTTCTCTCCATCTCCTTACGTTCTTTCCCTTCTTTCCTTTCATTTCTCTTCTTTACCTTATTCCTTCTTTTCACCCATTTCATTTTTCCCTTCGTTTCTCTTTTCTTTCCATCTACCATCTACCACTTCCTTCTTTCCTTTGTTACCCATTCTTCCTATCTCCTCTTTTTACTCACTATCCCTTTCATATTCTCTCACTCTCTACCTTTCCTCTTCCATTTCCTTTCCTTATTTTTATTCTCCATTATTTTCCCTCCTTTTCTTCGTCTCTTCTTAAACACACAATCACGACCCTACACGAATCTATCTCATTAGCCTCCAACTCCACTTCTTACCCTTATATTAGGCCTACCACCATCATCACTACCACCACTACCACCACCACCACCAGGGCTATCACTACCATCATCATCAGCTCAAGTGTGTGTCCCTATGCTCTGTCCTTCGCCTCCAATCGTGTAGTATTTCATCGCTTTCGTTTCGGGCTATTGATTAAACTGTCGACCTCCTCCTCCTCCTCCTCCTCCTCTCCCACCCGCCTCTCTCCCTCTGTCTCTCTTTCTCTCGGACCTGGCAACCCTACGTCTCTCTCTCTCTCTCTCTCTCTCTCTCTCGTCGTTGTCACTGGGTATTGCGTTGAGGTAGGTTGAATGTGCACGCGTTTTCTTTACACAAATTCTCTCTCTCTCTCTCTCTCTCTCTCTCTCTCTCTCTCTCTCTCTCTCTCTCTCTCTCTCTCTCTCTCTCTCCTCCTCTCACGTGACAGTTCCCATTTCACATTCTTGTAGGCCTGTCTGATTACTGTTATGCCTCCTGTTAGGGTTAGAGGTGCTGCTACCCCTACCACTACTACTACTACTACTACTACTAATAATAATAATAATAATAATAATAATAATAATAATAATAATAAAAATAATAATACAAAAAACATTTTCCTGTAGCCTTGTACATCAACACCACTACAAATGAAAAGAAAAAAAATCGAAATAGATGCTTTGTTTAATCTCACTATCATCGCGACATATTACGAAACAACGAGACTTATAACGACTGAGCGTGTCACGAAATTACTCTTATGTGACTAACTAACTGACTGACTGACTGACTGATTCCGCTGCGAGGCCTGCTGTGTGGCGCACTAACAAACAGACTGCAACACCCACTGGCGGCAGTGTTCAGTATTAATATTGTTGCTGCCGTTAAAGAGAAATGTGTGTTCCAAGGCACGGGAAGAGGCAGAGGCGGGGGGGGGGTTTACAGGCTGCCTGCTGGAGGAAGGCAAGCAGGCAGGCAGGCAGGGAGTGTGTGTTGGTCTGGCCTGCTTTCTAATCTCCTCTTCTGTTTATATATATGTCCGAGGGGATGCGGACCTACTTATTATCAGCAGATTTAGGATTATTTTGGTGGTGGCTGTAATTGAGGTGGTGGTGGTGGTAGCAGCATTAGTAACAGTAGTAGTAGTAGCAGTAGTAGTAGTAGTAGTAGTAGTAGTAGTAGTAGCTAGTAGTCGTAGTAGTAGCAGTAATAGTAATTGTAGTAGTAGTAGTAGTAGTGGAAGTTGTATCTGTTGTTTTGTTCTTGTGGTAGTAGTGGTGGTGATAGTAGTAGTAGTAGTAGTAGTAGTAGTAGTAGAAAAAGTAGTAGAGTCAATATTATGCCGTTTTAGCAGAAGTAATATTAGTTGCTTATTTACAACGGACAAATAAACATAATTGGCTTTTAACACGAACTTACAATAATTACCTTCATTAACATTATCAATACTATGCAAAACACTACAGCAAAATCCTAATGAGATAATTAAAAGGAGAATAATCAACACACTAATAACACATAAAATCATTTACCACTGGCATTTGCTTGTTCATACTCTCTCTCTCTCTCTCTCTCTCTCTCTCTCTCTCTCTCTCTCTCTCTCTCTCTCTCTCTCTCTTGATACTCTCTTTCTTTCGTGTGTCCTTTTCTTTCTTTTTTTATCTCTATCTATCTATCTATGTCTATATATATCAACAGTTTTCCATTATTTCTCTTTATTTTCACTTTTTTTCTCTTTCTGTCTTTCCATCGGTGTAATCTCTCTCTCTCTCTCTCTCTCTCTCTCTCTCTCTCTCTCTCTCTCTCTCTCTCTCTCTCTCTCTCTCTCTCTCTCTCTCTCTCTCTGTCTGTCTGTCTATATATCTACCATTTTCCATTTCTTTCTATCTTTCTTTTCTTTTTCGCTTTCTTTCGCGAGTTATCTTTCTTTATCTTTATCTATCTATTTATATCTACCATTTCCCGTCTACTTCTTTCTTTTCTTTCTTACTTTCGTCGCCGTCTCTCTCTCTCTCTCTCTCTCTCTCTCTCTCTCTCTCTCTCTCTCTCTCTCTCTCTCTCTCTCTCTCTCTCTCTCTCTCTCTCTCTCCCGGGGTCGGAGTTTACAGATTTAATATTATGAACACGCTGCGAGCATTAGCGTTATTTATGCGACAACGTTATGAGGCAAAGGAAGACTGGGATCCCTTTCCGCCGATAAACAATTCAGCTCCGCGCGAAAATATATTTGTGAGTGTCTGTGTTGTTAGTTAATCTGAGTTGTCGTCCATAGCGATATATATTACGACGTATTTTGCGACCTCTTTGCGTTTGCGATGGATTGGTACGGAAGGGGATACGAGCTTATGAATTTGTAATATATTGTGCCGACTCTTGTTGTGAAAAAATGTATTGTGTGTCTGTGTTGTTAGTTAATTTGTGCGTTGTTGTTGTCCATAGCGATATATATTACTACGTATTTTGCGACCTCTTTGTGTTTTGTAATGGATTGGTACGGAAGGGGATACGAGCTTATGAATTTGTAATATACTGCGTGTGTCTGTGTTGGTAGTTAATTTGTGCGTTGTCGTCCATAGCGATATATATTAGTACGTATTTTGCGACCTCTTTGTGTTTGTGTTGGATTGGTACGGAAGGGGATACGAGCTTATGAAATTGTTTGTTTTTGTTTGTTTGGTGTGAAAAGTGAATCAATCGTATTATTATTATCATTGTTGTTGTTTTTATTGATTTTACTTGTTTTTATTGTATGTTTTATTATAGCATGTTTTATTGGGGGTGTAAATCGAAGAAATCGCATAATCATTGTTGCTTTACTTTATTATCATTACTGCACAAGTTTTTTTTTTTATTATTACGATGTTTATTATACTTTCTCTTATTACTAAACTAGCACTTCGTTTTCGTCCTCGTCCTCCTTCTCCTTCCTCTAATTCCTCCTTCTCTTCCTCCTCTTCTCCTCTACTTTCTGCGACACGTTTTTTTTTATTATTACGATGTTTATTATACTTTCTCTTATTACTAAACTAGCACTTCGTTTTCGTCCTCGTCCTCCTTCTCCTTCCTCTAATTCCTCCTTCTCTTCCTCCTCTTCTCCTCTACTTTCTGCGACACGTTTTTTTTTATTATTACGATGTTTATTATTCTTTCTCTTATTACTAAACTAGCATTTCGTTTTCGTCCTCGTTCTCCTTCTCCTTCCTCTAATTCCCCCTTCTCTTCCTCCTCTTCTTCTCCTCTACTTTCTGCGACACGTTTTTTTTTTTTATTATTACGATGTTTATTATTCTTTCTCTTATTACTAAACTAGCATTTCGTTTTCGTCCTCGTCCTTCTTCTCCTTCCTCTAATTCCCCCTTCTCTTCCTCCTCTTCTTCTCCTCTCCTTTACTCTCTATATATATTTACCATTTTTCATCTTACTTTCTATCTTTTTTTCTTTCTTTCGTGAGTTATCTTTCTTTCTCTATCTTTATCTATCTATTTATATCTACCATTACCCGTCTACTTCTTTCTTTCTTTCTATCTTTCTTTTCTTTCTTACTTTCGTCGTCGTTCCTACCCAACACAGGCTAATGAGACGGAAATGAGCACTGAGGTCATGCGCAGCTATAAAAATTACCCTCAGCTTTACCTTTTTTCACATTTTTTTACTGTGGCGAGAGAGAGAGAGAGAGAGAGAGAGAGAGAGAGAGAGAGAAGAGGGGAGTAAAAGATGGAAGAGGAAGTGACAGAAAGAAAAGGAGGTATGGAGAGGAAAGGAAGAGAGAGTAATGGAGAAGAGGGAGAGAGAGAAAGATGGGAGGAAAGGGAGGGAGAGGGAGAAGTGAGGTAAATAGGAGGGAAAGGAAGCAAAGGGAGAAAAAGCAGATGAAGAGAGAGAGAGAGAGAGAGAGAGAGAGAGAGTGTGTCCGAGCCCGGTGGTCCAGTCTGAAAGTTAATGGAGCTGCCCATTAGCGAGGAGACGGAACAAGGCTGGATACCCACAGCAGGCACCCCACCCCCTGCTCTCTCTCTCTCTCTCTCTCTCTCTCTCTCTCTCTCTCTCTCTCTCTCTCTGATGTGCGTTCTCTCGAAATACTATATAATGTACCCTAATGCTATTCTTTACTACTACTACTACTACTACTACTACTACTACTACTACTACGACTACTACTACAACCACACTACCATCACCACATGCCTATTTTTTATCCTCCTCCTCCTCCTCCTCCTCCTCCTCTTCTTCTTCCTCCTCTTCTTCTTCCTCCTCTTCTTCTTCCTCCTCCTCTTAAGGCTCTGTAGCTCATTCAACGTCGTGTACAAAAAATAAATACATGTACGAGTGAAAATACACACACACACACACACACACACACACACACACACACACACACACACACACACACACACACACACACACGTTCTCCTTTTTAACCCTTTCTCTCCTTTTTCTTCCCTTTCTCTCTCCTCTCTTTCTCTCCCTTTTCTTCCCTTTCTCTCTCCTCTCTTTCTCTCCCTTTTCTTCCCTTTCTCCTCTCTTTCTCTCCTTTTTCTTCCCTTTCTCTCTCCTCTCTTTCTCTCCCTTTTCTTCCCTTTCTCTCTCCTCCCTTTCTCTCCCTTTTCTTCCCTTTCTCTCTCCTCTCTTTCTCCCTCCCTCCCTCCCTCCCCATTTCCTTTTATTCCTTCTCTCATTTTTTTCCTTACTCCTTATTCTTACTTTCTTCTTCTCTCTCTCTTTATCTAACCTTTCTCTTCCTTTCTTTATTCTATGTCTTCTTTTATTCCCTCCATTCGATTTTCTTTCACTTTTTTTTCTTTCTGTATTTCCCTCCCATCTACTTTTCCTTCTCTCTCCTCTCCATTCTTTCTCCAATCTACCTCCTTTCCTTTCTTTTCTCTTTCTCTTTTCTTTCTCCTTCCCTCCACTTCCCTCTGCTTCTCTTCGCCCCCTCTCTCTCTTTCCTCTTCTTTATTCTTCCATTCCTCTCTTCCCTTTCTATCACTTCCCTCTCCCTATCGTTTTATCCGCTCCCTTCCTTCCTTTTCTCTTTCTCCTTTCTTTCTCCTTCCCTCCACTTCCCTCTGCTTCTCTTCGCCCCCTCTCTCTCTTTCCTCTCCTTTATTCTTCCATTCCTCTCTTCCCTTTCTATCACTTCCTCTCCCCTTTCTCCTTTACTCACCCTGCCCTACACACCACTTTCCATCTCTTTTCTCTTCCTCTCTGCCCCTACCTCCCTCCCTCTCCCTCTCCCTCTCCCTCTCCCTCTCTCTCATCCCTCAGGGGGTTGCGGTATTTTGGTGCGAGTTTTTGCGGGAAAAATATGAGCAAAAAAGAATTAAAAACCGCATCCCTTCCTCCTCCTCCTCCTCCTCTATATCATATCCTTTGCGTTTATATATACTTTTACTTACTTTTTTTTTAACTCTCTCTCTCTCTCTCTCTCTCTCTCTCTCTCTCTCTCTCTCTCTCTCTCTCTCTCTCTCTCTCTTAGGATTTCAAAATGGTAGTGTAGGTGTTGGTTATCATAGCTGTAATAGTAGTAGTAGTAGTAGTAGTAGTAGTGGTGACTGTAGTGGTAGTAATAATAGTAGTAGTAGTTTAATGGTAGTAGTAGTAGTAGTAGTAAAATAAATAACAGTATAAACAACACCCCCAAAAAAAGACAAGAAAAAAAAGAAGAAAAAATAAAGAAAATAAAAATGTCCCCAATCTTTTTTTCCCCATATATCTTTTTTCTCCCTGTAACCAATCACGCGGCGGAGGTTGTTAGGGGCGGGGGTGATTGAGGCGTTCCGGGCCCTGATTGGTGGGCTGGCGAGATGTTGGGTTGTTAGGGACGGGGAGGGGGGGGGTGGAAGGGTGGAAGGGGGGGAAATGGATGAAGGGATTGAAGGGTGGAAGGGTGGAAGGGAGAGGAAGGTAGGGAAGGGTTTCAGGAAGAGAGGAAGGAAGGAGGATAGAAGAGGAAGAGGAAGAGAGGAAGAAAAGGAGGAAAAGGAGTGGAAATGTAAGGAAGAGAGGGAGGCTGATGAAGAGGAGGAGGAGGAAGAGAAGGAAGAAAGAGGTATAGAAGGAGAGGTGGAAGAGGAGGGAGAGAAGGTAGAAGGGAGAGAAAGGGAAGGAAGAGGAAGGGAGGGAAGTGAAGATGAGGAAGAAGAGGTTGAGGAGGAGTGAAGGTAGAAGGGAGTAAGGGGAGAGGTGGAGTAGAGGAAGATGGGAGGTACAGAGGAGGGAAGTAGAAGGGGGAAACTACTCTCTCTCTCTCTCTTTCGCTCGTAGTAGTAGTAGTAGTAGTAGTAGTAGTAGTAACCAAGAACAATTTCCTATCACCCTTTTTCTCTCTACCCTTTCATCTTCCTCTCCACCTCTCCTCCTCCTCTTCTTCCCCCTTCACCTCCTTTTCTATTTCCTCCCCTTTTCATCTGCCTTTATTTCCTCTTCCATATTATTCCCTTCCTCCTCCTCCTCCTTCTCTTCCTCCTCCTCCTCCCAGCCAGACGCCGTGTCGACCCCCAAGATCAATGTCAATGCCAGCCTGTACGTGTGTGTGTGTGTGTGTGTGTGTGTGTGTGTGTGTGTGTGTGTGTCGGTGCCTCTTTGTGACCTGGTATATTGTTTCCGTGGGGGTGTCTGTCTGTCTGTCTGTCTATCTGTCTGTCTGTTATTTTCTCCTCTGTCCGTGTTTGTTTGTTTGTTTGTTTGTTTGTTGTCTGTAAGGCTGTATGGTTCCTGGATGTTTTTTGTATTGTCTGTCTGTCTATCTGTCTGTCTGTCTGTCTGTTTCCATTCCCGTCTTAATCCTGTCTGTGGCTGTCTATTCCTACTCGTTTCTTTGTCTGTCTGTCTGTCTGTCTGTCCTATGAATGTATGTATGTATGTATGTATGTATGTGTATGTATGTGTTTTTTTTTATTTATTTTTTTTATTATTTTTTTTTTTTACGTTATTGCCTATTGCGCCGGTAGGCATCTTCCCGGTGGGGCCTGATGGTCGGCCCAAGGCTTCTTCCAGGTGGGGCCTGATGGTCGGCCCAGCCCGTTCTGGCGCAGGCGAGTGTTTATAGTGGCGCCATCTTGCATTGGCTCATGCTGCCCCCCGGAACTCGTTCTTGATTCGCTTGGACGGCTTCCTCTAGAGTCCGGGTTGATGGGTGGTCTTCAGGACAGCATGTGGGTAGTTTTAAGCCACTCGGCGGTGACTGAAAAATCAGAGTGGTAGCGTGAGGATTCGAACCCGCGTCGTCCATCACGCGGCGAATGTGGGTCCAGTACGCTATCACTTCGGCCACCACCATGTATGTATGTATGTATGTGTATGACTGTATGTGTGTGTGTGTGTGTGTGTGTGTAAGGAGAGGGGCGGCTTATGTACGTTTCCGAGTCTTCCACACACACACACACACACACACAATTTTCTTGGCCAACCCGATATTAATTCTCTCTCTCTCTCTCTCTCTCTCTCTCTCTCTCTCTCTCTCTCTCTCTCTCTCTCTCTCTCTCTCTCTCTCTCTCTCTCTCTCTCTCTCTCTAATCTCTAAATCCCGAAGAGATAAATAATAAGTCATTTTTTCTTTATTAGCTCCAGAACATCTTACGACCGACTCATAAGTTTCTCTCTCTCTCTCTCTCTCTCTCTCTCTCTCTCTCTCTCTCTCTCTCTCTCTCTCTCTCTCTCTCTCTCTCTCTCTCTCTCTCTCTCTCTCTCCTTTTGTTTCCCTTTCCTTTCTTCCTTCCTCCCTCCTTCCTTCTCTCCTTTCACTTTCCACCTCCCTCCCTTTGTTTCCCCTTCCTTCCTTCCTTCCTTCCTTCTTTCTTCCTCTCCTTTCACTTTTCACCTCCATCCCTTCCCTCCCTCCTCCTCCTCCTCCTCCTCTTCCACCTTCACGCCTGATTGAGTCCATTAAACCATGACCAGTTTCACACACACACACACACACACACACACACACACACACACACACACACACACACACACTATGAATATGTATGTAAACTTTAATTCTTGAGAGTGTGTATATTTGTTTCTCTCTCTCTCTCTCTCTCTCTCTCTCTCTCTCTCTCTCTCTCTCTCTCTCTCTCTCTCTCTCTCTCTCTCTCTCTCTCTCTCTCTCTTGAGCTGAGATATTGCATAGAATATACGATGATGAGAGAGAGAAGAAAAGATCTACCTTTCCTTTTCTCCCCTATCACTTATTTCCCTCCTCCTCCTCCTCCTCCTCTTCTTCCTCCTCCTTCTCCTCATACTCCTCCTCCTCCTCCTCCATATCTTACTTCCTCTAACAGAAATCCTTCCTATACCCACTCCCCCCTCTCTCTCTCTCTCTGTCTCTCTCTCTCTCTCTCTCTCTCTCTCTCTCTCTCGTCAATACGTCTTCAAAGAGAACCATTACCACATTTATCCCACAATTTCTTTCCAATTTCTCTCTCTCTCTCTCTCTCTCTCTCTCTCTCTCTCTCTCTCTCTCTCTCTCTCTCTCTCTCTCTCTCTCTCTCTCTCTCTCTCTCTCGTGGGTAGCTTAGTGACTGAAAACCAACACAACGCAAACACTCTATTATCATCTTTCTTTATTCCCTTCGTGTTCAGTGTCAATATGATGAAAAATTTAGCTTATATCGCTGTTTTCTTTTTTTCCCTTTTCTTTCTCACTTTTTTGCACTTATGATGTTTCACCTTCGCCTTGCTTCCCAGTCTTTCTTTCATTCCTTGCTCCTTCCTTCTTCTTCTTCCTCTTCTTTCTCTACAAACACCAGCGATGACAAGTGTTAGTCTCGCTCACACCTTGCCGTACTAGACTTTAAAATAACTACTGATGGAATTCTTAACCCCTTGACTGCGGATTTCCTACCAGAAGACCTCACCAAACTACAGGAATGGAACAAAAAGTGGCTGCTACAATTCAATGAAGAAAAATGTAAAGTCCTGCATCTTGGGAGGGATATCCAGCATACCAATACCACATGGGAAACATTCACTATCCACCACAGAAGCAGAGAAAGACCTGGGACTATAATATGTTACCAGGCTACCAGTGAAAGCCAAATCCGTGCCAATCGGTGGAACTACAGAGACGGACCGAAAATTGTATGGCAGATATATAACAGCTTTCAAATTGCGGTAGAATCCATATATAGACGATAGTTAAAACACCTCTTGTGCGGCGTAACTATATTTATGCTACGGTTCTAAGCTCGGCAGTGACTACCTATATAGAGACGATTCATTTTGGGGGAGCTACTCTTTAAATACTGCCGCCGTCTGAGGGTTAATGCACTCCGATCATTGAAAGTAGATGTGAGTCCAGGACCAGACAGTTTATACTAAAGTACTTAAAAGAAATAATGAGCGAGATAATCAGTTTTCCAACATCTTTATATGAATATGATTGATTGATTGATAGTTTATTGTTGCAAGTAAACAACAAAGGAGAAGGGAGGAGCATGCCATCCCAACCCCCAGGCAGTACAGAGTGTGATTATACAACTAAGCATACATGTGGAAGTAGCACCAGGAAACTAAAAAGATACAATGGTAGGTCCTTGCGAAATAGAACAGTCCCTACTCATTGAAAGATGGCGAACGTTGCACTGATATACCAAGTAGTTACATACCAATTAGTCTTGGGTTGTGGGTATTTGGACAGTATTGTGAGTTACATAAAAGGAACTCATTAACGAAGGAAACACAAACACGGCTTCAGAAACAAGAGATCCAGCTTGTCGAACTTACTCAGCGGGTCATCGTATTATGAGACATTTCGTAGGAGGCTTTCGTAGGAGTTGTGGGCATTTCCAGGGGTAGTTTTATGACCCTGGTGGTAGTTTCATCCTTCCTCTGTAGCCTGAACATAAAAAAAAAACACTCATTTGACAAGGCTTTCGTAGGAGTTGTGGGCATTTCCAGGGGTAGTTTTATGACCCTGGTGGTAGTTTCATCCTTCCTCTGTAGCCTGAACATAAAAAAAACACTCATTTGACAAGGCTTTCGTAGGAGTTGTGGGTATTTCCAGGGGTAGTTTTATGACCCTGGTGGTAGTTTGACCCTTCCTCTGTACCCTGAGCATAACAAAAACACTCATTAGAACCTAACTGATCCCCCTTTGACCTTTAGATATAGATGATGTGAGGAGGCACTGACTTTTCATAACGACCTCTTTTCAGTTAACGACATACCCAAATTCCCGACTTATTTACCTGTATTTTCAGAAAGCGTTTGACAAAGCTCCCAAACATTCATTACTTTATTTATTTATTCATTTGTTATTTTTCTCTTACTTTTCTGTCTCTTTCCTTTTTTTTTCTTTTGACAACTTTTACGTTTTTTTTTTTTCTCTTTTCTCGTCTTCATTTTTTACTTCCTCCGCCTTCTAGTTTTCTTCCTCTTCTTCTCCCTCTTTCTCTAACGATCTTCCTCTTTCTCCTTTTTACTTATTTCTTTTTGTTTTCCCCTTTCTCCTCATCCTATTCCCTT